>NW_027462365.1:0-57762 GCF_050947455.1 Rhinoderma darwinii
TGTTTTTCTCGTAAAAATAGAATAGAGACCCCCGATCCCTGACCATCTCATTTTCACGACCTTCAGACTATGCTTTTTATACACGCAACCTCCCAGTTTCTCATGCCACATGTTTTCGCCTTTGCAACAAAGTGGCACAGGCAAAGGCTTTTGGGCCCACAACCAAATGGGCCATTGGATCTAGACCATCTTTTCTACGTTGCGACTTTCTTATTTAAATCATTCTGATTTCTTTTCTCTTCCCACAATTCTTCACTCTGTACACTAACGACTCACCTATACTTTTACACCACCCGGCACCCTGTAAGCTCCACGCTCCTTCTGCTTTTACGGGAGAAAGACATCCACACTTAAAAAAAAAAAAAAAAAAAAAAAAAAAAGCTTAAAGCTACAGGTTGAAAAGTATGTGATGATCACAATTGTGGTGAATCAGGCACCCCAACATGGAAACCGGCATGGACCCCAACATGGACTGCCAGAAGGGGGATTAGCTCAAATGGTAGAGCGCTCGCTTAGCATGCGAGAGGTAACGGGATCGACGCCCGTATTCTCCAAAGTTTTGGTTTGCCGAGTTTTTCAAAGAGCGGGACAATTCTCCTCTGTTTCCCTACTCATGTAACTCATTTGCAAGCTTAGGAAGCACCCGACAACCAGCTCGGCAAGCCTTCGATAGCTCAGCTGGTAGAGCGGAGGACTGTAGTAGAAAATCAGCAATCCTTAGGTCGCTGGTTCAATTCCGGCTCGAAGGAACTTTTGTTAGTCTCATAGATGATGTTTCAACCTGTCGACAAATGCTCTCCCGGTGCCCTCGTCTTCTATCTATTTTCAGAGGGGTCTCTTGTTTGTGTTGGGTATTTGAAATGGGCATCCGACCGAAACTCTCAGTTGAGAGCCACAGTAGGACTTTCTGTAACTCTGACATGCAACTGAAACAAAAAGAGGGTACAATCATCCCTGGGTGGGCTTGAACCACCAACCTTTTGGTTATCAGACAAAAAAAAGTTTTCACAACCTTCAAGCTTTGCTTGAACCTCCCAGTTTCTCATGTCATGTGTCATCTTCTTTGAAACAGAGTGGCGCATGGAAAGACATTTAGGCCCACAACCAAAGAGGGCCAAAGGCTCTGGACCATTCTTTCTACATTGCAACTATGTCATCCAAATCACTGGGATTTTTTTCTCTTCTCAAAATTTTTCACACTGTACATGTTGAAATGGTCTTACAACCGGTGCCCTCCTCTTCTGGCCGAAACTTTAAGTTGAGAGGCACCATTGGATTTTCTGTAACATGCAACTGAGACAAAAAGAGGACACTGCCGTCCCTGGGTGGGCTTGAACCACCAACCTTCCGGTTAACAGCCGAACGCGCTAACCAATTGCGCCACAGAGACAACCACGCTCCCCCACTTTGATTAAAGTCGTAAAAAAGCCACAACATGGTAAATGGAGTATGTTTCTTAGAGGACCTTCTGATCAACACAATAAAAAGAAGAGAATGATAAAACATAACAACTGCGTGGAACTACAGCCGCCAACAAATGGACAATTGCAACACAGAGATGGCCTCCACATTAGCGTCTTAACAACAGTCAGCGGGTAATAGGCTACCCCTCTCTTTTGGAGGTATGGCAGCAGAGTGGCGCAGCGGAAGCGTGCTGGGCCCATAACCCAGAGGTCGATGGATCGAAACCATCCTCTGCTAAGTGCTCTCTTTTACTCACGCCCCCTGTTACAATTTGGCCATTATCCCCGGTCGGAATCACATGTTTTTCTCGTAAAAATAGAATAGAGACCCCCGATCCCTGACCATCTCATTTTCACGACCTTCAGACTATGCTTTTTATACACGCAACCTCCCAGTTTCTCATGCCACATGTTTTCGCCTTTGCAACAAAGTGGCACAGGCAAAGGCTTTTGGGCCCACAACCAAATGGGCCATTGGATCTAGACCATCTTTTCTACGTTGCGACTTTCTTATTTAAATCATTCTGATTTCTTTTCTCTTCCCACAATTCTTCACTCTGTACACTAACGACTCACCTATACTTTTACACCACCCGGGACCCTGTAAGCTCCACGCTCCTTCTGCTTTTACGGGAGAAAGACATCCACACTTAAAAAAAAAAAAAAAAAAAAAAAAAAAAAGCTTAAAGCTACAGGTTGAAAAGTATGTGATGATCACAATTGTGGTGAATCAGGCACCCCAACATGGAAACCAGCATGGACCCCAACATGGACTGCCAGAAGGGGGATTAGCTCAAATGGTAGAGCGCTCGCTTAGCATGCGAGAGGTAACGGGATCGACGCCCGTATTCTCCAAAGTTTTGGTTTGCCGAGTTTTTCAAAGAGCGGGACAATTCTCCTCTGTTTCCCTACTCATGTAACTCATTTGCAAGCTTAGGAAGCACCCGACAACCAGCTCGGCAAGCCTTCGATAGCTCAGCTGGTAGAGCGGAGGACTGTAGTAGAAAATCAGCAATCCTTAGGTCGCTGGTTCAATTCCGGCTCGAAGGAACTTTTGTTAGTCTCATAGATGATGTTTCAACCTGTCGACAAATGCTCTCCCGGTGCCCTCGTCTTCTATCTATTTTCAGAGGGGTCTCTTGTTTGTGTTGGGTATTTGAAATGGGCATCCGACCGAAACTCTCAGTTGAGAGCCACAGTAGGACTTTCTGTAACTCTGACATGCAACTGAAACAAAAAGAGGGTACAATCATCCCTGGGTGGGCTTGAACCACCAACCTTTTGGTTATCAGACAAAAAAAAGTTTTCACAACCTTCAAGCTTTGCTTGAACCTCCCAGTTTCTCATGTCATGTGTCATCTTCTTTGAAACAGAGTGGCGCATGGAAAGACATTTAGGCCCACAACCAAAGAGGGCCAAAGGCTCTGGACCATTCTTTCTACATTGCAACTATGTCATCCAAATCACTGGGATTTTTTTCTCTTCTCAAAATTTTTCACACTGTACATGTTGAAATGGTCTTACAACCGGTGCCCTCCTCTTCTGGCCGAAACTTTAAGTTGAGAGGCACCATTGGATTTTCTGTAACATGCAACTGAGACAAAAAGAGGACACTGCCGTCCCTGGGTGGGCTTGAACCACCAACCTTCCGGTTAACAGCCGAACGCGCTAACCAATTGCGCCACAGAAACAACCACGCTCCCCCACTTTGATTAAAGTCGTAAAAAAGCCACAACATGGTAAATGGAGTATGTTTCTTAGAGGACCTTCTGATCAACACAATAAAAAGAAGAGAATGATAAAACATAACAACTGCGTGGAACTACAGCCGCCAACAAATGGACAATTGCAACACAGAGATGGCCTCCACATTAGCGTCTTAACAACAGTCAGCGGGTAATAGGCTACCCCTCTCTTTTGGAGGTATGGCAGCAGAGTGGCGCAGCGGAAGCGTGCTGGGCCCATAACCCAGAGGTCGATGGATCGAAACCATCCTCTGCTAAGTGCTCTCTTTTACTCACGCCCCCTGTTACAATTTGGCCATTATCCCCGGTCGGAATCACATGTTTTTCTCGTAAAAATAGAATAGAGACCCCCGATCCCTGACCATCTCATTTTCACGACCTTCAGACTATGCTTTTTATACACGCAACCTCCCAGTTTCTCATGCCACATGTTTTCGCCTTTGCAACAAAGTGGCACAGGCAAAGGCTTTTGGGCCCACAACCAAATGGGCCATTGGATCTAGACCATCTTTTCTACGTTGCGACTTTCTTATTTAAATCATTCTGATTTCTTTTCTCTTCCCACAATTCTTCACTCTGTACACTAACGACTCACCTATACTTTTACACCACCCGGGACCCTGTAAGCTCCACGCTCCTTCTGCTTTTACGGGAGAAAGACATCCACACTTAAAAAAAAAAAAAAAAAAAAAAAAAAAAAGCTTAAAGCTACAGGTTGAAAAGTATGTGATGATCACAATTGTGGTGAATCAGGCACCCCAACATGGAAACCAGCATGGACCCCAACATGGACTGCCAGAAGGGGGATTAGCTCAAATGGTAGAGCGCTCGCTTAGCATGCGAGAGGTAACGGGATCGACGCCCGTATTCTCCAAAGTTTTGGTTTGCCGAGTTTTTCAAAGAGCGGGACAATTCTCCTCTGTTTCCCTACTCATGTAACTCATTTGCAAGCTTAGGAAGCACCCGACAACCAGCTCGGCAAGCCTTCGATAGCTCAGCTGGTAGAGCGGAGGACTGTAGTAGAAAATCAGCAATCCTTAGGTCGCTGGTTCAATTCCGGCTCGAAGGAACTTTTGTTAGTCTCATAGATGATGTTTCAACCTGTCGACAAATGCTCTCCCGGTGCCCTCGTCTTCTATCTATTTTCAGAGGGGTCTCTTGTTTGTGTTGGGTATTTGAAATGGGCATCCGACCGAAACTCTCAGTTGAGAGCCACAGTAGGACTTTCTGTAACTCTGACATGCAACTGAAACAAAAAGAGGGTACAATCATCCCTGGGTGGGCTTGAACCACCAACCTTTTGGTTATCAGACAAAAAAAAGTTTTCACAACCTTCAAGCTTTGCTTGAACCTCCCAGTTTCTCATGTCATGTGTCATCTTCTTTGAAACAGAGTGGCGCATGGAAAGACATTTAGGCCCACAACCAAAGAGGGCCAAAGGCTCTGGACCATTCTTTCTACATTGCAACTATGTCATCCAAATCACTGGGATTTTTTTCTCTTCTCAAAATTTTTCACACTGTACATGTTGAAATGGTCTTACAACCGGTGCCCTCCTCTTCTGGCCGAAACTTTAAGTTGAGAGGCACCATTGGATTTTCTGTAACATGCAACTGAGACAAAAAGAGGACACTGCCGTCCCTGGGTGGGCTTGAACCACCAACCTTCCGGTTAACAGCCGAACGCGCTAACCAATTGCGCCACAGAGACAACCACGCTCCCCCACTTTGATTAAAGTCGTAAAAAAGCCACAACATGGTAAATGGAGTATGTTTCTTAGAGGACCTTCTGATCAACACAATAAAAAGAAGAGAATGATAAAACATAACAACTGCGTGGAACTACAGCCGCCAACAAATGGACAATTGCAACACAGAGATGGCCTCCACATTAGCGTCTTAACAACAGTCAGCGGGTAATAGGCTACCCCTCTCTTTTGGAGGTATGGCAGCAGAGTGGCGCAGCGGAAGCGTGCTGGGCCCATAACCCAGAGGTCGATGGATCGAAACCATCCTCTGCTAAGTGCTCTCTTTTACTCACGCCCCCTGTTACAATTTGGCCATTATCCCCGGTCGGAATCACATGTTTTTCTCGTAAAAATAGAATAGAGACCCCCGATCCCTGACCATCTCATTTTCACGACCTTCAGACTATGCTTTTTATACACGCAACCTCCCAGTTTCTCATGCCACATGTTTTCGCCTTTGCAACAAAGTGGCACAGGCAAAGGCTTTTGGGCCCACAACCAAATGGGCCATTGGATCTAGACCATCTTTTCTACGTTGCGACTTTCTTATTTAAATCATTCTGATTTCTTTTCTCTTCCCACAATTCTTCACTCTGTACACTAACGACTCACCTATACTTTTACACCACCCGGGACCCTGTAAGCTCCACGCTCCTTCTGCTTTTACGGGAGAAAGACATCCACACTTAAAAAAAAAAAAAAAAAAAAAAAAAAAAAGCTTAAAGCTACAGGTTGAAAAGTATGTGATGATCACAATTGTGGTGAATCAGGCACCCCAACATGGAAACCAGCATGGACCCCAACATGGACTGCCAGAAGGGGGATTAGCTCAAATGGTAGAGCGCTCGCTTAGCATGCGAGAGGTAACGGGATCGACGCCCGTATTCTCCAAAGTTTTGGTTTGCCGAGTTTTTCAAAGAGCGGGACAATTCTCCTCTGTTTCCCTACTCATGTAACTCATTTGCAAGCTTAGGAAGCACCCGACAACCAGCTCGGCAAGCCTTCGATAGCTCAGCTGGTAGAGCGGAGGACTGTAGTAGAAAATCAGCAATCCTTAGGTCGCTGGTTCAATTCCGGCTCGAAGGAACTTTTGTTAGTCTCATAGATGATGTTTCAACCTGTCGACAAATGCTCTCCCGGTGCCCTCGTCTTCTATCTATTTTCAGAGGGGTCTCTTGTTTGTGTTGGGTATTTGAAATGGGCATCCGACCGAAACTCTCAGTTGAGAGCCACAGTAGGACTTTCTGTAACTCTGACATGCAACTGAAACAAAAAGAGGGTACAATCATCCCTGGGTGGGCTTGAACCACCAACCTTTTGGTTATCAGACAAAAAAAAGTTTTCACAACCTTCAAGCTTTGCTTGAACCTCCCAGTTTCTCATGTCATGTGTCATCTTCTTTGAAACAGAGTGGCGCATGGAAAGACATTTAGGCCCACAACCAAAGAGGGCCAAAGGCTCTGGACCATTCTTTCTACATTGCAACTATGTCATCCAAATCACTGGGATTTTTTTCTCTTCTCAAAATTTTTCACACTGTACATGTTGAAATGGTCTTACAACCGGTGCCCTCCTCTTCTGGCCGAAACTTTAAGTTGAGAGGCACCATTGGATTTTCTGTAACATGCAACTGAGACAAAAAGAGGACACTGCCGTCCCTGGGTGGGCTTGAACCACCAACCTTCCGGTTAACAGCCGAACGCGCTAACCAATTGCGCCACAGAAACAACCACGCTCCCCCACTTTGATTAAAGTCGTAAAAAAGCCACAACATGGTAAATGGAGTATGTTTCTTAGAGGACCTTCTGATCAACACAATAAAAAGAAGAGAATGATAAAACATAACAACTGCGTGGAACTACAGCCGCCAACAAATGGACAATTGCAACACAGAGATGGCCTCCACATTAGCGTCTTAACAACAGTCAGCGGGTAATAGGCTACCCCTCTCTTTTGGAGGTATGGCAGCAGAGTGGCGCAGCGGAAGCGTGCTGGGCCCATAACCCAGAGGTCGATGGATCGAAACCATCCTCTGCTAAGTGCTCTCTTTTACTCACGCCCCCTGTTACAATTTGGCCATTATCCCCGGTCGGAATCACATGTTTTTCTCGTAAAAATAGAATAGAGACCCCCGATCCCTGACCATCTCATTTTCACGACCTTCAGACTATGCTTTTTATACACGCAACCTCCCAGTTTCTCATGCC
Source organism: Rhinoderma darwinii (assembly GCF_050947455.1). Taxonomy (NCBI): domain Eukaryota; kingdom Metazoa; phylum Chordata; class Amphibia; order Anura; family Rhinodermatidae; genus Rhinoderma; species Rhinoderma darwinii. Next base: position 7,163 of record NW_027462365.1, read on the forward strand.
ACATGTTTTCGCCTTTGCAACAAAGTGGCACAGGCAAAGGCTTTTGGGCCCACAACCAAATGGGCCATTGGATCTAGACCATCTTTTCTACGTTGCGACTTTCTTATTTAAATCATTCTGATTTCTTTTCTCTTCCCACAATTCTTCACTCTGTACACTAACGACTCACCTATACTTTTACACCACCCGGGACCCTGTAAGCTCCACGCTCCTTCTGCTTTTACGGGAGAAAGACATCCACACTTAAAAAAAAAAAAAAAAAAAAAAAAAAAAAGCTTAAAGCTACAGGTTGAAAAGTATGTGATGATCACAATTGTGGTGAATCAGGCACCCCAACATGGAAACCAGCATGGACCCCAACATGGACTGCCAGAAGGGGGATTAGCTCAAATGGTAGAGCGCTCGCTTAGCATGCGAGAGGTAACGGGATCGACGCCCGTATTCTCCAAAGTTTTGGTTTGCCGAGTTTTTCAAAGAGCGGGACAATTCTCCTCTGTTTCCCTACTCATGTAACTCATTTGCAAGCTTAGGAAGCACCCGACAACCAGCTCGGCAAGCCTTCGATAGCTCAGCTGGTAGAGCGGAGGACTGTAGTAGAAAATCAGCAATCCTTAGGTCGCTGGTTCAATTCCGGCTCGAAGGAACTTTTGTTAGTCTCATAGATGATGTTTCAACCTGTCGACAAATGCTCTCCCGGTGCCCTCGTCTTCTATCTATTTTCAGAGGGGTCTCTTGTTTGTGTTGGGTATTTGAAATGGGCATCCGACCGAAACTCTCAGTTGAGAGCCACAGTAGGACTTTCTGTAACTCTGACATGCAACTGAAACAAAAAGAGGGTACAATCATCCCTGGGTGGGCTTGAACCACCAACCTTTTGGTTATCAGACAAAAAAAAGTTTTCACAACCTTCAAGCTTTGCTTGAACCTCCCAGTTTCTCATGTCATGTGTCATCTTCTTTGAAACAGAGTGGCGCATGGAAAGACATTTAGGCCCACAACCAAAGAGGGCCAAAGGCTCTGGACCATTCTTTCTACATTGCAACTATGTCATCCAAATCACTGGGATTTTTTTCTCTTCTCAAAATTTTTCACACTGTACATGTTGAAATGGTCTTACAACCGGTGCCCTCCTCTTCTGGCCGAAACTTTAAGTTGAGAGGCACCATTGGATTTTCTGTAACATGCAACTGAGACAAAAAGAGGACACTGCCGTCCCTGGGTGGGCTTGAACCACCAACCTTCCGGTTAACAGCCGAACGCGCTAACCAATTGCGCCACAGAGACAACCACGCTCCCCCACTTTGATTAAAGTCGTAAAAAAGCCACAACATGGTAAATGGAGTATGTTTCTTAGAGGACCTTCTGATCAACACAATAAAAAGAAGAGAATGATAAAACATAACAACTGCGTGGAACTACAGCCGCCAACAAATGGACAATTGCAACACAGAGATGGCCTCCACATTAGCGTCTTAACAACAGTCAGCGGGTAATAGGCTACCCCTCTCTTTTGGAGGTATGGCAGCAGAGTGGCGCAGCGGAAGCGTGCTGGGCCCATAACCCAGAGGTCGATGGATCGAAACCATCCTCTGCTAAGTGCTCTCTTTTACTCACGCCCCCTGTTACAATTTGGCCATTATCCCCGGTCGGAATCACATGTTTTTCTCGTAAAAATAGAATAGAGACCCCCGATCCCTGACCATCTCATTTTCACGACCTTCAGACTATGCTTTTTATACACGCAACCTCCCAGTTTCTCATGCCACATGTTTTCGCCTTTGCAACAAAGTGGCACAGGCAAAGGCTTTTGGGCCCACAACCAAATGGGCCATTGGATCTAGACCATCTTTTCTACGTTGCGACTTTCTTATTTAAATCATTCTGATTTCTTTTCTCTTCCCACAATTCTTCACTCTGTACACTAACGACTCACCTATACTTTTACACCACCCGGGACCCTGTAAGCTCCACGCTCCTTCTGCTTTTACGGGAGAAAGACATCCACACTTAAAAAAAAAAAAAAAAAAAAAAAAAAAAAGCTTAAAGCTACAGGTTGAAAAGTATGTGATGATCACAATTGTGGTGAATCAGGCACCCCAACATGGAAACCAGCATGGACCCCAACATGGACTGCCAGAAGGGGGATTAGCTCAAATGGTAGAGCGCTCGCTTAGCATGCGAGAGGTAACGGGATCGACGCCCGTATTCTCCAAAGTTTTGGTTTGCCGAGTTTTTCAAAGAGCGGGACAATTCTCCTCTGTTTCCCTACTCATGTAACTCATTTGCAAGCTTAGGAAGCACCCGACAACCAGCTCGGCAAGCCTTCGATAGCTCAGCTGGTAGAGCGGAGGACTGTAGTAGAAAATCAGCAATCCTTAGGTCGCTGGTTCAATTCCGGCTCGAAGGAACTTTTGTTAGTCTCATAGATGATGTTTCAACCTGTCGACAAATGCTCTCCCGGTGCCCTCGTCTTCTATCTATTTTCAGAGGGGTCTCTTGTTTGTGTTGGGTATTTGAAATGGGCATCCGACCGAAACTCTCAGTTGAGAGCCACAGTAGGACTTTCTGTAACTCTGACATGCAACTGAAACAAAAAGAGGGTACAATCATCCCTGGGTGGGCTTGAACCACCAACCTTTTGGTTATCAGACAAAAAAAAGTTTTCACAACCTTCAAGCTTTGCTTGAACCTCCCAGTTTCTCATGTCATGTGTCATCTTCTTTGAAACAGAGTGGCGCATGGAAAGACATTTAGGCCCACAACCAAAGAGGGCCAAAGGCTCTGGACCATTCTTTCTACATTGCAACTATGTCATCCAAATCACTGGGATTTTTTTCTCTTCTCAAAATTTTTCACACTGTACATGTTGAAATGGTCTTACAACCGGTGCCCTCCTCTTCTGGCCGAAACTTTAAGTTGAGAGGCACCATTGGATTTTCTGTAACATGCAACTGAGACAAAAAGAGGACACTGCCGTCCCTGGGTGGGCTTGAACCACCAACCTTCCGGTTAACAGCCGAACGCGCTAACCAATTGCGCCACAGAGACAACCACGCTCCCCCACTTTGATTAAAGTCGTAAAAAAGCCACAACATGGTAAATGGAGTATGTTTCTTAGAGGACCTTCTGATCAACACAATAAAAAGAAGAGAATGATAAAACATAACAACTGCGTGGAACTACAGCCGCCAACAAATGGACAATTGCAACACAGAGATGGCCTCCACATTAGCGTCTTAACAACAGTCAGCGGGTAATAGGCTACCCCTCTCTTTTGGAGGTATGGCAGCAGAGTGGCGCAGCGGAAGCGTGCTGGGCCCATAACCCAGAGGTCGATGGATCGAAACCATCCTCTGCTAAGTGCTCTCTTTTACTCACGCCCCCTGTTACAATTTGGCCATTATCCCCGGTCGGAATCACATGTTTTTCTCGTAAAAATAGAATAGAGACCCCCGATCCCTGACCATCTCATTTTCACGACCTTCAGACTATGCTTTTTATACACGCAACCTCCCAGTTTCTCATGCCACATGTTTTCGCCTTTGCAACAAAGTGGCACAGGCAAAGGCTTTTGGGCCCACAACCAAATGGGCCATTGGATCTAGACCATCTTTTCTACGTTGCGACTTTCTTATTTAAATCATTCTGATTTCTTTTCTCTTCCCACAATTCTTCACTCTGTACACTAACGACTCACCTATACTTTTACACCACCCGGCACCCTGTAAGCTCCACGCTCCTTCTGCTTTTACGGGAGAAAGACATCCACACTTAAAAAAAAAAAAAAAAAAAAAGCTTAAAGCTACAGGTTGAAAAGTATGTGATGATCACAATTGTGGTGAATCAGGCACCCCAACATGGAAACCGGCATGGACCCCAACATGGACTGCCAGAAGGGGGATTAGCTCAAATGGTAGAGCGCTCGCTTAGCATGCGAGAGGTAACGGGATCGACGCCCGTATTCTCCAAAGTTTTGGTTTGCCGAGTTTTTCAAAGAGCGGGACAATTCTCCTCTGTTTCCCTACTCATGTAACTCATTTGCAAGCTTAGGAAGCACCCGACAACCAGCTCGGCAAGCCTTCAATAGCTCAGCTGGTAGAGCGGAGGACTGTAGTAGAAAATCAGCAATCCTTAGGTCGCTGGTTCAATTCCGGCTCGAAGGAACTTTTGTTAGTCTCATAGATGATGTTTCAACCTGTCGACAAGTGCTCTCCCGGTGCCCTCGTCTTCTATCTATTTTCAGAGGGGTCTCTTGTTTGTGTTGGGTATTTGAAATGGGCATCCGACCGAAACTCTCAGTTGAGAGCCACAGTAGGACTTTCTGTAACTCTGACATGCAACTGAAACAAAAAGAGGGTACAATCATCCCTGGGTGGGCTTGAACCACCAACCTTTTGGTTATCAGACAAAAAAAAGTTTTCACAACCTTCAAGCTTTGCTTGAACCTCCCAGTTTCTCATGTCATGTGTCATCTTCTTTGAAACAGAGTGGCGCATGGAAAGACATTTAGGCCCACAACCAAAGAGGGCCAAAGGCTCTGGACCATTCTTTCTACATTGCAACTATGTCATCCAAATCACTGGGATTTTTTTCTCTTCTCAAAATTTTTCACACTGTACATGTTGAAATGGTCTTACAACCGGTGCCCTCCTCTTCTGGCCGAAACTTTAAGTTGAGAGGCACCATTGGATTTTCTGTAACATGCAACTGAGACAAAAAGAGGACACTGCCGTCCCTGGGTGGGCTTGAACCACCAACCTTCCGGTTAACAGCCGAACGCGCTAACCAATTGCGCCACAGAGACAACCACGCTCCCCCACTTTGATTAAAGTCGTAAAAAAGCCACAACATGGTAAATGGAGTATGTTTCTTAGAGGACCTTCTGATCAACACAATAAAAAGAAGAGAATGATAAAACATAACAACTGCGTGGAACTACAGCCGCCAACAAATGGACAATTGCAACACAGAGATGGCCTCCACATTAGCGTCTTAACAACAGTCAGCGGGTAATAGGCTACCCCTCTCTTTTGGAGGTATGGCAGCAGAGTGGCGCAGCGGAAGCGTGCTGGGCCCATAACCCAGAGGTCGATGGATCGAAACCATCCTCTGCTAAGTGCTCTCTTTTACTCACGCCCCCTGTTACAATTTGGCCATTATCCCCGGTCGGAATCACATGTTTTTCTCGTAAAAATAGAATAGAGACCCCCGATCCCTGACCATCTCATTTTCACGACCTTCAGACTATGCTTTTTATACACGCAACCTCCCAGTTTCTCATGCCACATGTTTTCGCCTTTGCAACAAAGTGGCACAGGCAAAGGCTTTTGGGCCCACAACCAAATGGGCCATTGGATCTAGACCATCTTTTCTACGTTGCGACTTTCTTATTTAAATCATTCTGATTTCTTTTCTCTTCCCACAATTCTTCACTCTGTACACTAACGACTCACCTATACTTTTACACCACCCGGCACCCTGTAAGCTCCACGCTCCTTCTGCTTTTACGGGAGAAAGACATCCACACTTAAAAAAAAAAAAAAAAAAAAAGCTTAAAGCTACAGGTTGAAAAGTATGTGATGATCACAATTGTGGTGAATCAGGCACCCCAACATGGAAACCGGCATGGACCCCAACATGGACTGCCAGAAGGGGGATTAGCTCAAATGGTAGAGCGCTCGCTTAGCATGCGAGAGGTAACGGGATCGACGCCCGTATTCTCCAAAGTTTTGGTTTGCCGAGTTTTTCAAAGAGCGGGACAATTCTCCTCTGTTTCCCTACTCATGTAACTCATTTGCAAGCTTAGGAAGCACCCGACAACCAGCTCGGCAAGCCTTCGATAGCTCAGCTGGTAGAGCGGAGGACTGTAGTAGAAAATCAGCAATCCTTAGGTCGCTGGTTCAATTCCGGCTCGAAGGAACTTTTGTTAGTCTCATAGATGATGTTTCAACCTGTCGACAAATGCTCTCCCGGTGCCCTCGTCTTCTATCTATTTTCAGAGGGGTCTCTTGTTTGTGTTGGGTATTTGAAATGGGCATCCGACCGAAACTCTCAGTTGAGAGCCACAGTAGGACTTTCTGTAACTCTGACATGCAACTGAAACAAAAAGAGGGTACAATCATCCCTGGGTGGGCTTGAACCACCAACCTTTTGGTTATCAGACAAAAAAAAGTTTTCACAACCTTCAAGCTTTGCTTGAACCTCCCAGTTTCTCATGTCATGTGTCATCTTCTTTGAAACAGAGTGGCGCATGGAAAGACATTTAGGCCCACAACCAAAGAGGGCCAAAGGCTCTGGACCATTCTTTCTACATTGCAACTATGTCATCCAAATCACTGGGATTTTTTTCTCTTCTCAAAATTTTTCACACTGTACATGTTGAAATGGTCTTACAACCGGTGCCCTCCTCTTCTGGCCGAAACTTTAAGTTGAGAGGCACCATTGGATTTTCTGTAACATGCAACTGAGACAAAAAGAGGACACTGCCGTCCCTGGGTGGGCTTGAACCACCAACCTTCCGGTTAACAGCCGAACGCGCTAACCAATTGCGCCACAGAGACAACCACGCTCCCCCACTTTGATTAAAGTCGTAAAAAAGCCACAACATGGTAAATGGAGTATGTTTCTTAGAGGACCTTCTGATCAACACAATAAAAAGAAGAGAATGATAAAACATAACAACTGCGTGGAACTACAGCCGCCAACAAATGGACAATTGCAACACAGAGATGGCCTCCACATTAGCGTCTTAACAACAGTCAGCGGGTAATAGGCTACCCCTCTCTTTTGGAGGTATGGCAGCAGAGTGGCGCAGCGGAAGCGTGCTGGGCCCATAACCCAGAGGTCGATGGATCGAAACCATCCTCTGCTAAGTGCTCTCTTTTACTCACGCCCCCTGTTACAATTTGGCCATTATCCCCGGTCGGAATCACATGTTTTTCTCGTAAAAATAGAATAGAGACCCCCGATCCCTGACCATCTCATTTTCACGACCTTCAGACTATGCTTTTTATACACGCAACCTCCCAGTTTCTCATGCCACATGTTTTCGCCTTTGCAACAAAGTGGCACAGGCAAAGGCTTTTGGGCCCACAACCAAATGGGCCATTGGATCTAGACCATCTTTTCTACGTTGCGACTTTCTTATTTAAATCATTCTGATTTCTTTTCTCTTCCCACAATTCTTCACTCTGTACACTAACGACTCACCTATACTTTTACACCACCCGGCACCCTGTAAGCTCCACGCTCCTTCTGCTTTTACGGGAGAAAGACATCCACACTTAAAAAAAAAAAAAAAAAAAAAAAAAAAAAGCTTAAAGCTACAGGTTGAAAAGTATGTGATGATCACAATTGTGGTGAATCAGGCACCCCAACATGGAAACCAGCATGGACCCCAACATGGACTGCCAGAAGGGGGATTAGCTCAAATGGTAGAGCGCTCGCTTAGCATGCGAGAGGTAACGGGATCGACGCCCGTATTCTCCAAAGTTTTGGTTTGCCGAGTTTTTCAAAGAGCGGGACAATTCTCCTCTGTTTCCCTACTCATGTAACTCATTTGCAAGCTTAGGAAGCACCCGACAACCAGCTCGGCAAGCCTTTGATAGCTCAGCTGGTAGAGCGGAGGACTGTAGTAGAAAATCAGCAATCCTTAGGTCGCTGGTTCAATTCCGGCTCGAAGGAACTTTTGTTAGTCTCATAGATGATGTTTCAACCTGTCGACAAATGCTCTCCCGGTGCCCTCGTCTTCTATCTATTTTCAGAGGGGTCTCTTGTTTGTGTTGGGTATTTGAAATGGGCATCCGACCGAAACTCTCAGTTGAGAGCCACAGTAGGACTTTCTGTAACTCTGACATGCAACTGAAACAAAAAGAGGGTACAATCATCCCTGGGTGGGCTTGAACCACCAACCTTTTGGTTATCAGACAAAAAAAAGTTTTCACAACCTTCAAGCTTTGCTTGAACCTCCCAGTTTCTCATGTCATGTGTCATCTTCTTTGAAACAGAGTGGCGCATGGAAAGACATTTAGGCCCACAACCAAAGAGGGCCAAAGGCTCTGGACCATTCTTTCTACATTGCAACTATGTCATCCAAATCACTGGGATTTTTTTCTCTTCTCAAAATTTTTCACACTGTACATGTTGAAATGGTCTTACAACCGGTGCCCTCCTCTTCTGGCCGAAACTTTAAGTTGAGAGGCACCATAGGATTTTCTGTAACATGCAACTGAGACAAAAAGAGGACACTGCCGTCCCTGGGTGGGCTTGAACCACCAACCTTCCGGTTAACAGCCGAGCGCGCTAACCAATTGCGCCACAGAGACAACCACGCTCCCCCACTTTGATTAAAGTCGTAAAAAAGCCACAACATGGTAAATGGAGTATGTTTCTTAGAGGACCTTCTGATCAACACAATAAAAAGAAGAGAATGATAAAACATAACAACTGCGTGGAACTACAGCCGCCAACAAATGGACAATTGCAACACAGAGATGGCCTCCACATTAGCGTCTTAACAACAGTCAGCGGGTAATAGGCTACCCCTCTCTTTTGGAGGTATGGCAGCAGAGTGGCGCAGCGGAAGCGTGCTGGGCCCATAACCCAGAGGTCGATGGATCGAAACCATCCTCTGCTAAGTGCTCTCTTTTACTCACGCCCCCTGTTACAATTTGGCCATTATCCCCGGTCGGAATCACATGTTTTTCTCGTAAAAATAGAATAGAGACCCCCGATCCCTGACCATCTCATTTTCACGACCTTCAGACTATGCTTTTTATACACGCAACCTCCCAGTTTCTCATGCCACATGTTTTCGCCTTTGCAACAAAGTGGCACAGGCAAAGGCTTTTGGGCCCACAACCAAATGGGCCATTGGATCTAGACCATCTTTTCTACGTTGCGACTTTCTTATTTAAATCATTCTGATTTCTTTTCTCTTCCCACAATTCTTCACTCTGTACACTAACGACTCACCTATACTTTTACACCACCCGGCACCCTGTAAGCTCCACGCTCCTTCTGCTTTTACGGGAGAAAGACATCCACACTTAAAAAAAAAAAAAAAAAAAAAAGCTTAAAGCTACAGGTTGAAAAGTATGTGATGATCACAATTGTGGTGAATCAGGCACCCCAACATGGAAACCGGCATGGACCCCAACATGGACTGCCAGAAGGGGGATTAGCTCAAATGGTAGAGCGCTCGCTTAGCATGCGAGAGGTAACGGGATCGACGCCCGTATTCTCCAAAGTTTTGGTTTGCCGAGTTTTTCAAAGAGCGGGACAATTCTCCTCTGTTTCCCTACTCATGTAACTCATTTGCAAGCTTAGGAAGCACCCGACAACCAGCTCGGCAAGCCTTCGATAGCTCAGCTGGTAGAGCGGAGGACTGTAGTAGAAAATCAGCAATCCTTAGGTCGCTGGTTCAATTCCGGCTCGAAGGAACTTTTGTTAGTCTCATAGATGATGTTTCAACCTGTCGACAAATGCTCTCCCGGTGCCCTCGTCTTCTATCTATTTTCAGAGGGGTCTCTTGTTTGTGTTGGGTATTTGAAATGGGCATCCGACCGAAACTCTCAGTTGAGAGCCACAGTAGGACTTTCTGTAACTCTGACATGCAACTGAAACAAAAAGAGGGTACAATCATCCCTGGGTGGGCTTGAACCACCAACCTTTTGGTTATCAGACAAAAAAAAGTTTTCACAACCTTCAAGCTTTGCTTGAACCTCCCAGTTTCTCATGTCATGTGTCATCTTCTTTGAAACAGAGTGGCGCATGGAAAGACATTTAGGCCCACAACCAAAGAGGGCCAAAGGCTCTGGACCATTCTTTCTACATTGCAACTATGTCATCCAAATCACTGGGATTTTTTTCTCTTCTCAAAATTTTTCACACTGTACATGTTGAAATGGTCTTACAACCGGTGCCCTCCTCTTCTGGCCGAAACTTTAAGTTGAGAGGCACCATAGGATTTTCTGTAACATGCAACTGAGACAAAAAGAGGACACTGCCGTCCCTGGGTGGGCTTGAACCACCAACCTTCCGGTTAACAGCCGAACGCGCTAACCAATTGCGCCACAGAGACAACCACGCTCCCCCACTTTGATTAAAGTCGTAAAAAAGCCACAACATGGTAAATGGAGTATGTTTCTTAGAGGACCTTCTGATCAACACAATAAAAAGAAGAGAATGATAAAACATAACAACTGCGTGGAACTACAGCCGCCAACAAATGGACAATTGCAACACAGAGATGGCCTCCACATTAGCGTCTTAACAACAGTCAGCGGGTAATAGGCTACCCCTCTCTTTTGGAGGTATGGCAGCAGAGTGGCGCAGCGGAAGCGTGCTGGGCCCATAACCCAGAGGTCGATGGATCGAAACCATCCTCTGCTAAGTGCTCTCTTTTACTCACGCCCCCTGTTACAATTTGGCCATTATCCCCGGTCGGAATCACATGTTTTTCTCGTAAAAATAGAATAGAGACCCCCGATCCCTGACCATCTCATTTTCACGACCTTCAGACTATGCTTTTTATACACGCAACCTCCCAGTTTCTCATGCCACATGTTTTCGCCTTTGCAACAAAGTGGCACAGGCAAAGGCTTTTGGGCCCACAACCAAATGGGCCATTGGATCTAGACCATCTTTTCTACGTTGCGACTTTCTTATTTAAATCATTCTGATTTCTTTTCTCTTCCCACAATTCTTCACTCTGTACACTAACGACTCACCTATACTTTTACACCACCCGGCACCCTGTAAGCTCCACGCTCCTTCTGCTTTTACGGGAGAAAGACATCCACACTTAAAAAAAAAAAAAAAAAAAAAAAGCTTAAAGCTACAGGTTGAAAAGTATGTGATGATCACAATTGTGGTGAATCAGGCACCCCAACATGGAAACCAGCATGGACCCCAACATGGACTCCCAGAAGGGGGATTAGCTCAAATGGTAGAGCGCTCGCTTAGCATGCGAGAGGTAACGGGATCGACGCCCGTATTCTCCAAAGTTTTGGTTTGCCGAGTTTTTCAAAGAGCGGGACAATTCTCCTCTGTTTCCCTACTCATGTAACTCATTTGCAAGCTTAGGAAGCACCCGACAACCAGCTCGGCAAGCCTTCGATAGCTCAGCTGGTAGAGCGGAGGACTGTAGTAGAAAATCAGCAATCCTTAGGTCGCTGGTTCAATTCCGGCTCGAAGGAACTTTTGTTAGTCTCATAGATGATGTTTCAACCTGTCGACAAATGCTCTCCCGGTGCCCTCGTCTTCTATCTATTTTCAGAGGGGTCTCTTGTTTGTGTTGGGTATTTGAAATGGGCATCCGACCGAAACTCTCAGTTGAGAGACTTTCTGTAACTCTGACATGCAACTGAAACAAAAAGAGGGTACAATCATCCCTGGGTGGGCTTGAACCACCAACCTTTTGGTTATCAGACAAAAAAAAGTTTTCACAACCTTCAAGCTTTGCTTGAACCTCCCAGTTTCTCATGTCATGTGTCATCTTCTTTGAAACAGAGTGGCGCATGGAAAGACATTTAGGCCCACAACCAAAGAGGGCCAAAGGCTCTGGACCATTCTTTCTACATTGCAACTATGTCATCCAAATCACTGGGATTTTTTTCTCTTCTCAAAATTTTTCACACTGTACATGTTGAAATGGTCTTACAACCGGTGCCCTCCTCTTCTGGCCGAAACTTTAAGTTGAGAGGCACCATAGGATTTTCTGTAACATGCAACTGAGACAAAAAGAGGACACTGCCGTCCCTGGGTGGGCTTGAACCACCAACCTTCCGGTTAACAGCCGAACGCGCTAACCAATTGCGCCACAGAGACAACCACGCTCCCCCACTTTGATTAAAGTCGTAAAAAAGCCACAACATGGTAAATGGAGTATGTTTCTTAGAGGACCTTCTGATCAACACAATAAAAAGAAGAGAATGATAAAACATAACAACTGCGTGGAACTACAGCCGCCAACAAATGGACAATTGCAACACAGAGATGGCCTCCACATTAGCGTCTTAACAACAGTCAGCGGGTAATAGGCTACCCCTCTCTTTTGGAGGTATGGCAGCAGAGTGGCGCAGCGGAAGCGTGCTGGGCCCATAACCCAGAGGTCGATGGATCGAAACCATCCTCTGCTAAGTGCTCTCTTTTACTCACGCCCCCTGTTACAATTTGGCCATTATCCCCGGTCGGAATCACATGTTTTTCTCGTAAAAATAGAATAGAGACCCCCGATCCCTGACCATCTCATTTTCACGACCTTCAGACTATGCTTTTTATACACGCAACCTCCCAGTTTCTCATGCCACATGTTTTCGCCTTTGCAACAAAGTGGCACAGGCAAAGGCTTTTGGGCCCACAACCAAATGGGCCATTGGATCTAGACCATCTTTTCTACGTTGCGACTTTCTTATTTAAATCATTCTGATTTCTTTTCTCTTCCCACAATTCTTCACTCTGTACACTAACGACTCACCTATACTTTTACACCACCCGGCACCCTGTAAGCTCCACGCTCCTTCTGCTTTTACGGGAGAAAGACATCCACACTTAAAAAAAAAAAAAAAAAAAAGCTTAAAGCTACAGGTTGAAAAGTATGTGATGATCACAATTGTGGTGAATCAGGCACCCCAACATGGAAACCAGCATGGACCCCAACATGGACTGCCAGAAGGGGGATTAGCTCAAATGGTAGAGCGCTCGCTTAGCATGCGAGAGGTAACGGGATCGACGCCCGTATTCTCCAAAGTTTTGGTTTGCCAAGTTTTTCAAAGAGCGGGACAATTCTCCTCTGTTTCCCTACTCATGTAACTCATTTGCAAGCTTAGGAAGCACCCGACAACCAGCTCGGCAAGCCTTCGATAGCTCAGCTGGTAGAGCGGAGGACTGTAGTAGAAAATCAGCAATCCTTAGGTCGCTGGTTCAATTCCGGCTCGAAGGAACTTTTGTTAGTCTCATAGATGATGTTTCAACCTGTCGACAAATGCTCTCCCGGTGCCCTCGTCTTCTATCTATTTTCAGAGGGGTCTCTTGTTTGTGTTGGGTATTTGAAATGGGCATCCGACCGAAACTCTCAGTTGAGAGCCACAGTAGGACTTTCTGTAACTCTGACATGCAACTGAAACAAAAAGAGGGTACAATCATCCCTGGGTGGGCTTGAACCACCAACCTTTTGGTTATCAGACAAAAAAAAGTTTTCACAACCTTCAAGCTTTGCTTGAACCTCCCAGTTTCTCATGTCATGTGTCATCTTCTTTGAAACAGAGTGGCGCATGGAAAGACATTTAGGCCCACAACCAAAGAGGGCCAAAGGCTCTGGACCATTCTTTCTACATTGCAACTATGTCATCCAAATCACTGGGATTTTTTTCTCTTCTCAAAATTTTTCACACTGTACATGTTGAAATGGTCTTACAACCGGTGCCCTCCTCTTCTGGCCGAAACTTTAAGTTGAGAGGCACCATAGGATTTTCTGTAACATGCAACTGAGACAAAAAGAGGACACTGCCGTCCCTGGGTGGGCTTGAACCACCAACCTTCCGGTTAACAGCCGAACGCGCTAACCAATTGCGCCACAGAGACAACCACGCTCCCCCACTTTGATTAAAGTCGTAAAAAAGCCACAACATGGTAAATGGAGTATGTTTCTTAGAGGACCTTCTGATCAACACAATAAAAAGAAGAGAATGATAAAACATAACAACTGCGTGGAACTACAGCCGCCAACAAATGGACAATTGCAACACAGAGATGGCCTCCACATTAGCGTCTTAACAACAGTCAGCGGGTAATAGGCTACCCCTCTCTTTTGGAGGTATGGCAGCAGAGTGGCGCAGCGGAAGCGTGCTGGGCCCATAACCCAGAGGTCGATGGATCGAAACCATCCTCTGCTAAGTGCTCTCTTTTACTCACGCCCCCTGTTACAATTTGGCCATTATCCCCGGTCGGAATCACATGTTTTTCTCGTAAAAATAGAATAGAGACCCCCGATCCCTGACCATCTCATTTTCACGACCTTCAGACTATGCTTTTTATACACGCAACCTCCCAGTTTCTCATGCCACATGTTTTCGCCTTTGCAACAAAGTGGCACAGGCAAAGGCTTTTGGGCCCACAACCAAATGGGCCATTGGATCTAGACCATCTTTTCTACGTTGCGACTTTCTTATTTAAATCATTCTGATTTCTTTTCTCTTCCCACAATTCTTCACTCTGTACACTAACGACTCACCTATACTTTTACACCACCCGGCACCCTGTAAGCTCCACGCTCCTTCTGCTTTTACGGGAGAAAGACATCCACACTTAAAAAAAAAAAATAAAAAAAAAAAAAAAAGCTTAAAGCTACAGGTTGAAAAGTATGTGATGATCACAATTGTGGTGAATCAGGCACCCCAACATGGAAACCAGCATGGACCCCAACATGGACTGCCAGAAGGGGGGATTAGCTCAAATGGTAGAGCGCTCGCTTAGCATGCGAGAGGTAACGGGATCGACGCCCGTATTCTCCAAAGTTTTGGTTTGCCGAGTTTTTCAAAGAGCGGGACAATTCTCCTCTGTTTCCCTACTCATGTAACTCATTTGCAAGCTTAGGAAGCACCCGACAACCAGCTCGGCAAGCCTTCGATAGCTCAGCTGGTAGAGCGGAGGACTGTAGTAGAAAATCAGCAATCCTTAGGTCGCTGGTTCAATTCCGGCTCGAAGGAACTTTTGTTAGTCTCATAGATGATGTTTCAACCTGTCGACAAATGCTCTCCCGGTGCCCTCGTCTTCTATCTATTTTCAGAGGGGTCTCTTGTTTGTGTTGGGTATTTGAAATGGGCATCCGACCGAAACTCTCAGTTGAGAGCCACAGTAGGACTTTCTGTAACTCTGACATGCAACTGAAACAAAAAGAGGGTACAATCATCCCTGGGTGGGCTTGAACCACCAACCTTTTGGTTATCAGACAAAAAAAAGTTTTCACAACCTTCAAGCTTTGCTTGAACCTCCCAGTTTCTCATGTCATGTGTCATCTTCTTTGAAACAGAGTGGCGCATGGAAAGACATTTAGGCCCACAACCAAAGAGGGCCAAAGGCTCTGGACCATTCTTTCTACATTGCAACTATGTCATCCAAATCACTGGGATTTTTTTCTCTTCTCAAAATTTTTCACACTGTACATGTTGAAATGGTCTTACAACCGGTGCCCTCCTCTTCTGGCCGAAACTTTAAGTTGAGAGGCACCATAGGATTTTCTGTAACATGCAACTGAGACAAAAAGAGGACACTGCCGTCCCTGGGTGGGCTTGAACCACCAACCTTCCGGTTAACAGCCGAACGCGCTAACCAATTGCGCCACAGAGACAACCACGCTCCCCCACTTTGATTAAAGTCGTAAAAAAGCCACAACATGGTAAATGGAGTATGTTTCTTAGAGGACCTTCTGATCAACACAATAAAAAGAAGAGAATGATAAAACATAACAACTGCGTGGAACTACAGCCGCCAACAAATGGACAATTGCAACACAGAGATGGCCTCCACATTAGCGTCTTAACAACAGTCAGCGGGTAATAGGCTACCCCTCTCTTTTGGAGGTATGGCAGCAGAGTGGCGCAGCGGAAGCGTGCTGGGCCCATAACCCAGAGGTCGATGGATCGAAACCATCCTCTGCTAAGTGCTCTCTTTTACTCACGCCCCCTGTTACAATTTGGCCATTATCCCCGGTCGGAATCACATGTTTTTCTCGTAAAAATAGAATAGAGACCCCCGATCCCTGACCATCTCATTTTCACGACCTTCAGACTATGCTTTTTATACACGCAACCTCCCAGTTTCTCATGCCACATGTTTTCGCCTTTGCAACAAAGTGGCACAGGCAAAGGCTTTTGGGCCCACAACCAAATGGGCCATTGGATCTAGACCATCTTTTCTACGTTGCGACTTTCTTATTTAAATCATTCTGATTTCTTTTCTCTTCCCACAATTCTTCACTCTGTACACTAACGACTCACCTGTACTTTTACACCACCCGGCACCCTGTAAGCTCCACGCTCCTTCTGCTTTTACGGGAGAAAGACATCCACACTTAAAAAAAAAAAAAAAAAAAAAAAAAGCTTAAAGCTACAGGTTGAAAAGTATGTGATGATCACAATTGTGGTGAATCAGGCACCCCAACATGGAAACCAGCATGGACCCCAACATGGACTGCCAGAAGGGGGATTAGCTCAAATGGTAGAGCGCTTGCTTAGCATGCGAGAGGTAACGGGATCGACGCCCGTATTCTCCAAAGTTTTGGTTTGCCGAGTTTTTCAAAGAGCGGGACAATTCTCCTCTGTTTCCCTACTCATTTGCAAGCTTAGGAAGCACCCGACAACCAGCTCGGCAAGCCTTCGATAGCTCAGCTGGTAGAGCGGAGGACTGTAGTAGAAAATCAGCAATCCTTAGGTCGCTGGTTCAATTCCAGCTCGAAGGAACTTTTGTTAGTCTCATAGATGATGTTTCAACCTGTCGACAAATGCTCTCCCGGTGCCCTCGTCTTCTATCTATTTTCAGAGGGGTCTCTTGTTTGTGTTGGGTATTTGAAATGGGCATCCGACCGAAACTCTCAGTTGAGAGCCACAGTAGGACTTTCTGTAACTCTGACATGCAACTGAAACAAAAAGAGGGTACAATCATCCCTGGGTGGGCTTGAACCACCAACCTTTTGGTTATCAGACAAAAAAAAGTTTTCACAACCTTCAAGCTTTGCTTGAACCTCCCAGTTTCTCATGTCATGTGTCATCTTCTTTGAAACAGAGTGGCGCATGGAAAGACATTTAGGCCCACAACCAAAGAGGGCCAAAGGCTCTGGACCATTCTTTCTACATTGCAACTATGTCATCCAAATCACTGGGATTTTTTTCTCTTCTCAAAATTTTTCACACTGTACATGTTGAAATGGTCTTACAACCGGTGCCCTCCTCTTCTGGCCGAAACTTTAAGTTGAGAGGCACCATAGGATTTTCTGTAACATGCAACTGAGACAAAAAGAGGACACTGCCGTCCCTGGGTGGGCTTGAACCACCAACCTTCCGGTTAACAGCCGAACGCGCTAACCAATTGCGCCACAGAGACAACCACGCTCCCCCACTTTGATTAAAGTCATAAAAAAGCCACAACATGGTAAATGGAGTATGTTTCTTAGAGGACCTTCTGATCAACACAATAAAAAGAAGAGAATGATAAAACATAACAACTGCGTGGAACTACAGCCGCCAACAAATGGACAATTGCAACACAGAGATGGCCTCCACATTAGCGTCTTAACAACAGTCAGCGGGTAATAGGCTACCCCTCTCTTTTGGAGGTATGGCAGCAGAGTGGCGCAGCGGAAGCGTGCTGGGCCCATAACCCAGAGGTCGATGGATCGAAACCATCCTCTGCTAAGTGCTCTCTTTTACTCACGCCCCCTGTTACAATTTGGCCATTATCCCCGGTCGGAATCACATGTTTTTCTCGTAAAAATAGAATAGAGACCCCCGATCCCTGACCATCTCATTTTCACGACCTTCAGACTATGCTTTTTATACACGCAACCTCCCAGTTTCTCATGCCACATGTTTTCGCCTTTGCAACAAAGTGGCACAGGCAAAGGCTTTTGGGCCCACAACCAAATGGGCCATTGGATCTAGACCATCTTTTCTACGTTGCGACTTTCTTATTTAAATCATTCTGATTTCTTTTCTCTTCCCACAATTCTTCACTCTGTACACTAACGACTCACCTATACTTTTACACCACCCGGCACCCTGTAAGCTCCACGCTCCTTCTGCTTTTACGGGAGAAAGACATCCACACTTAAAAAAAAAAAAAAAAAAAAAAAGCTTAAAGCTACAGGTTGAAAAGTATGTGATGATCACAATTGTGGTGAATCAGGCACCCCAACATGGAAACCAGCATGGACCCCAACATGGACTGCCAGAAGGGGGATTAGCTCAAATGGTAGAGCGCTCGCTTAGCATGCGAGAGGTAACGGGATCGACGCCCGTATACTCCAAAGTTTTGGTTTGACGAGTTTTTCAAAGAGCGGGACAATTCTCCTCTGTTTCCCTACTCATGTAACTCATTTGCAAGCTTAGGAAGCACCCGACAACCAGCTCGGCAAGCCTTCGATAGCTCAGCTGGTAGAGCGGAGGACTGTAGTAGAAAATCAGCAATCCTTAGGTCGCTGGTTCAATTCCAGCTCGAAGGAACTTTTGTTAGTCTCATAGATGATGTTTCAACCTGTCGACAAATGCTCTCCCGGTGCCCTCGTCTTCTATCTATTTTCAGAGGGGTCTCTTGTTTGTGTTGGGTATTTGAAATGGGCATCCGACCGAAACTCTCAGTTGAGAGCCACAGTAGGACTTTCTGTAACTCTGACATGCAACTGAAACAAAAAGAGGGTACAATCATCCCTGGGTGGGCTTGAACCACCAACCTTTTGGTTATCAGACAAAAAAAAGTTTTCACAACCTTCAAGCTTTGCTTGAACCTCCCAGTTTCTCATGTCATGTGTCATCTTCTTTGAAACAGAGTGGCGCATGGAAAGACATTTAGGCCCACAACCAAAGAGGGCCAAAGGCTCTGGACCATTCTTTCTACATTGCAACTATGTCATCCAAATCACTGGGATTTTTTTCTCTTCTCAAAATTTTTCACACTGTACATGTTGAAATGGTCTTACAACCGGTGCCCTCCTCTTCTGGCCGAAACTTTAAGTTGAGAGGCACCATAGGATTTTCTGTAACATGCAACTGAGACAAAAAGAGGACACTGCCGTCCCTGGGTGGGCTTGAACCACCAACCTTCCGGTTAACAGCCGAACGCGCTAACCAATTGCGCCACAGAGACAACCACGCTCCCCCACTTTGATTAAAGTCGTAAAAAAGCCACAACATGGTAAATGGAGTATGTTTCTTAGAGGACCTTCTGATCAACACAATAAAAAGAAGAGAATGATAAAACATAACAACTGCGTGGAACTACAGCCGCCAACAAATGGACAATTGCAACACAGAGATGGCCTCCACATTAGCGTCTTAACAACAGTCAGCGGGTAATAGGCTACCCCTCTCTTTTGGAGGTATGGCAGCAGAGTGGCGCAGCGGAAGCGTGCTGGGCCCATAACCCAGAGGTCGATGGATCGAAACCATCCTCTGCTAAGTGCTCTCTTTTACTCACGCCCCCTGTTACAATTTGGCCATTATCCCCGGTCGGAATCACATGTTTTTCTCGTAAAAATAGAATAGAGACCCCCGATCCCTGACCATCTCATTTTCACGACCTTCAGACTATGCTTTTTATACACGCAACCTCCCAGTTTCTCATGCCACATGTTTTCGCCTTTGCAACAAAGTGGCACAGGCAAAGGCTTTTGGGCCCACAACCAAATGGGCCATTGGATCTAGACCATCTTTTCTACGTTGCGACTTTCTTATTTAAATCATTCTGATTTCTTTTCTCTTCCCACAATTCTTCACTCTGTACACTAACGACTCACCTATACTTTTACACCACCCGGCACCCTGTAAGCTCCACGCTCCTTCTGCTTTTACGGGAGAAAGACATCCACACAAAAAAAAAAAAAAAAAAAAAAAAAAAAAAAGCTTAAAGCTACAGGTTGAAAAGTATGTGATGATCACAATTGTGGTGAATCAGGCACCCCAACATGGAAACCAGCATGGACCCCAACATGGACTGCCAGAAGGGGGATTAGCTCAAATGGTAGAGCGCTCGCTTAGCATGCGAGAGGTAACGGGATCGACGCCCGTATTCTCCAAAGTTTTGGTTTGCCGAGTTTTTCAAAGAGCGGGACAATTCTCCTCTGTTTCCCTACTCATGTAACTCATTTGCAAGCTTAGGAAGCACCCGACAACCAGCTCGGCAAGCCTTCGATAGCTCAGCTGGTAGAGCGGAGGACTGTAGTAGAAAATCAGCAATCCTTAGGTCGCTGGTTCAATTCCGGCTCGAAGGAGCTTTTGTTAGTCTCATAGATGATGTTTCAACCTGTCGACAAATGCTCTCCCGGTGCCCTCGTCTTCTATCTATTTTAAGAGGGGTCTCTTGTTTGTGTTGGGTATTTGAAATGGGCATCCGACCGAAACTCTCAGTTGAGAGCCACAGTAGGACTTTCTGTAACTCTGACATGCAACTGAAACAAAAAGAGGGTACAATCATCCCTGGGTGGGCTTGAACCACCAACCTTTTGGTTATCAGACAAAAAAAAGTTTTCACAACCTTCAAGCTTTGCTTGAACCTCCCAGTTTCTCATGTCATGTGTCATCTTCTTTGAAACAGAGTGGCGCATGGAAAGACATTTAGGCCCACAACCAAAGAGGGCCAAAGGCTCTGGACCATTCTTTCTACATTGCAACTATGTCATCCAAATCACTGGGATTTTTTTCTCTTCTCAAAATTTTTCACACTGTACATGTTGAAATGGTCTTACAACCGGTGCCCTCCTCTTCTGGCCGAAACTTTAAGTTGAGAGGCACCATAGGATTTTCTGTAACATGCAACTGAGACAAAAAGAGGACACTGCCGTCCCTGGGTGGGCTTGAACCACCAACCTTCCGGTTAACAGCCGAACGCGCTAACCAATTGCGCCACAGAGACAACCACGCTCCCCCACTTTGATTACAGTCGTAAAAAAGCCACAACATGGTAAATGGAGTATGTTTCTTAGAGGACCTTCTGATCAACACAATAAAAAGAAGAGAATGATAAAACATAACAACTGCGTGGAACTACAGCCGCCAACAAATGGACAATTGCAACACAGAGATGGCCTCCACATTAGCGTCTTAACAACAGTCAGCGGGTAATAGGCTACCCCTCTCTTTTGGAGGTATGGCAGCAGAGTGGCGCAGCGGAAGCGTGCTGGGCCCATAACCCAGAGGTCGATGGATCGAAACCATCCTCTGCTAAGTGCTCTCTTTTACTCACGCCCCCTGTTACAATTTGGCCATTATCCCCGGTCGGAATCACATGTTTTTCTCGTAAAAATAGAATAGAGACCCCCGATCCCTGACCATCTCATTTTCACGACCTTCAGACTATGCTTTTTATACACGCAACCTCCCAGTTTCTCATGCCACATGTTTTCGCCTTTGCAACAAAGTGGCACAGGCAAAGGCTTTTGGGCCCACAACCAAATGGGCCATTGGATCTAGACCATCTTTTCTACGTTGCGACTTTCTCATTTAAATCATTCTGATTTCTTTTCTCTTCCCACAATTCTTCACTCTGTACACTAACGACTCACCTATACTTTTACACCACCCGGCACCCTGTAAGCTCCACGCTCCTTCTGCTTTTACGGGAGAAAGACATCCACACTTAAAAAAAAAAAAAAAAAAAAAAAGCTTAAAGCTACAGGTTGAAAAGTATGTGATGATCACAATTGTGGTGAATCAGGCACCCCAACATGGAAACCAGCATGGACCCCAACATGGACTGCCAGAAGGGGGATTAGCTCAAATGGTAGAGCGCTCGCTTAGCATGCGAGAGGTAACGGGATCGACGCCCGTATTCTCCAAAGTTTTGGTTTGCCGAGTTTTTCAAAGAGCGGGACAATTCTCCTCTGTTTCCCTACTCATGTAACTCATTTGCAAGCTTAGGAAGCACCCGACAACCAGCTCGGCAAGCCTTCGATAGCTCAGCTGGTAGAGCGGAGGACTGTAGTAGAAAATCAGCAATCCTTAGGTCGCTGGTTCAATTCCGGCTCGAAGGAACTTTTGTTAGTCTCATAGATGATGTTTCAACCTGTCGACAAATGCTCTCCCGGTGCCCTCGTCTTCTATCTATTTTCAGAGGGGTCTCTTGTTTGTGTTGGGTATTTGAAATGTGCATCCGACCGAAACTCTCAGTTGAGAGCCACAGTAGGACTTTCTGTAACTCTGACATGCAACTGAAACAAAAAGAGGGTACAATCATCCCTGGGTGGGCTTGAACCACCAACCTTTTGGTTATCAGACAAAAAAAAGTTTTCACAACCTTCAAGCTTTGCTTGAACCTCCCAGTTTCTCATGTCATGTGTCATCTTCTTTGAAACAGAGTGGCGCATGGAAAGACATTTAGGCCCACAACCAAAGAGGGCCAAAGGCTCTGGACCATTCTTTCTACATTGCAACTATGTCATCCAAATCACTGGGATTTTTTTCTCTTCTCAAAATTTTTCACACTGTACATGTTGAAATGGTCTTACAACCGGTGCCCTCCTCTTCTGGCCGAAACTTTAAGTTGAGAGGCACCATAGGATTTTCTGTAACATGCAACTGAGACAAAAAGAGGACACTGCCGTCCCTGGGTGGGCTTGAACCACCAACCTTCCGGTTAACAGCCGAACGCGCTAACCAATTGCGCCACAGAGACAACCACGCTCCCCCACTTTGATTACAGTCGTAAAAAAGCCACAACATGGTAAATGGAGTATGTTTCTTAGAGGACCTTCTGATCAACACAATAAAAAGAAGAGAATGATAAAACATAACAACTGCGTGGAACTACAGCCGCCAACAAATGGACAATTGCAACACAGAGATGGCCTCCACATTAGCGTCTTAACAACAGTCAGCGGGTAATAGGCTACCCCTCTCTTTTGGAGGTATGGCAGCAGAGTGGCGCAGCGGAAGCGTGCTGGGCCCATAACCCAGAGGTCGATGGATCGAAACCATCCTCTGCTAAGTGCTCTCTTTTACTCACGCCCCCTGTTACAATTTGGCCATTATCCCCGGTCGGAATCACATGTTTTTCTCGTAAAAATAGAATAGAGACCCCCGATCCCTGACCATCTCATTTTCACGACCTTCAGACTATGCTTTTTATACACGCAACCTCCCAGTTTCTCATGCCACATGTTTTCGCCTTTGCAACAAAGTGGCACAGGCAAAGGCTTTTGGGCCCACAACCAAATGGGCCATTGGATCTAGACCATCTTTTCTACGTTGCGACTTTCTCATTTAAATCATTCTGATTTCTTTTCTCTTCCCACAATTCTTCACTCTGTACACTAACGACTCACCTATACTTTTACACCACCCGGCACCCTGTAAGCTCCACGCTCCTTCTGCTTTTACGGGAGAAAGACATCCACACTTAAAAAAAAAAAAAAAAAAAAAAGCTTAAAGCTACAGGTTGAAAAGTATGTGATGATCACAATTGTGGTGAATCAGGCACCCCAACATGGAAACCAGCATGGACCCCAACATGGACTGCCAGAAGGGGGATTAGCTCAAATGGTAGAGCGCTCGCTTAGCATGCGAGAGGTAACGGGATCGACGCCCGTATTCTCCAAAGTTTTGGTTTGCCGAGTTTTTCAAAGAGCGGGACAATTCTCCTCTGTTTCCCTACTCATGTAACTCATTTGCAAGCTTAGGAAGCACCCGACAACCAGCTCGGCAAGCCTTCGATAGCTCAGCTGGTAGAGCGGAGGACTGTAGTAGAAAATCAGCAATCCTTAGGTCGCTGGTTCAATTCCGGCTCGAAGGAACTTTTGTTAGTCTCATAGATGATGTTTCAACCTGTCGACAAATGCTCTCCCGGTGCCCTCGTCTTCTATCTATTTTCAGAGGGGTCTCTTGTTTGTGTTGGGTATTTGAAATGGGCATCCGACCGAAACTCTCAGTTGAGAGCCACAGTAGGACTTTCTGTAACTCTGACATGCAACTGAAACAAAAAGAGGGTACAATCATCCCTGGGTGGGCTTGAACCACCAACCTTTTGGTTATCAGACAAAAAAAAGTTTTCACAACCTTCAAGCTTTGCTTGAACCTCCCAGTTTCTCATGTCATGTGTCATCTTCTTTGAAACAGAGTGGCGCATGGAAAGACATTTAGGCCCACAACCAAAGAGGGCCAAAGGCTCTGGACCATTCTTTCTACATTGCAACTATGTCATCCAAATCACTGGGATTTTTTTCTCTTCTCAAAATTTTTCACACTGTACATGTTGAAATGGTCTTACAACCGGTGCCCTCCTCTTCTGGCCGAAACTTTAAGTTGAGAGGCACCATAGGATTTTCTGTAACATGCAACTGAGACAAAAAGAGGACACTGCCGTCCCTGGGTGGGCTTGAACCACCAACCTTCCGGTTAACAGCCGAACGCGCTAACCAATTGCGCCACAGAGACAACCACGCTCCCCCACTTTGATTAAAGTCGTAAAAAAGCCACAACATGGTAAATGGAGTATGTTTCTTAGAGGACCTTCTGATCAACACAATAAAAAGAAGAGAATGATAAAACATAACAACTGCGTGGAACTACAGCCGCCAACAAATGGACAATTGCAACACAGAGATGGCCTCCACATTAGCGTCTTAACAACAGTCAGCGGGTAATAGGCTACCCCTCTCTTTTGGAGGTATGGCAGCAGAGTGGCGCAGCGGAAGCGTGCTGGGCCCATAACCCAGAGGTCGATGGATCGAAACCATCCTCTGCTAAGTGCTCTCTTTTACTCACGCCCCCTGTTACAATTTGGCCATTATCCCCGGTCGGAATCACATGTTTTTCTCGTAAAAATAGAATAGAGACCCCCGATCCCTGACCATCTCATTTTCACGACCTTCAGACTATGCTTTTTATACACGCAACCTCCCAGTTTCTCATGCCACATGTTTTTCGCCTTTGCAACAAAGTGGCACAGGCAAAGGCTTTTGGGCCCACAACCAAATGGGCCATTGGATCTAGACCATCTTTTCTACGTTGCGACTTTCTTATTTAAATCATTCTGATTTCTTTTCTCTTCCCACAATTCTTCACTCTGTACACTAACGACTCACCTATACTTTTACACCACCCGGCACCCTGTAAGCTCCACGCTCCTTCTGCTTTTACGGGAGAAAGACATCCACACTTAAAAAAAAAAAAAAAAAAAAAAGCTTAAAGCTACAGGTTGAAAAGTATGTGATGATCACAATTGTGGTGAATCAGGCACCCCAACATGGAAACCAGCATGGACCCCAACATGGACTGCCAGAAGGGGGATTAGCTCAAATGGTAGAGCGCTCGCTTAGCATGCGAGAGGTAACGGGATCGACGCCCGTATTCTCCAAAGTTTTGGTTTGCCGAGTTTTTCAAAGAGCGGGACAATTCTCCTCTGTTTCCCTACTCATGTAACTCATTTGCAAGCTTAGGAAGCACCCGACAACCAGCTCGGCAAGCCTTCGATAGCTCAGCTGGTAGAGCGGAGGACTGTAGTAGAAAATCAGCAATCCTTAGGTCGCTGGTTCAATTCCGGCTCGAAGGAACTTTTGTTAGTCTCATAGATGATGTTTCAACCTGTCGACAAATGCTCTCCCGGTGCCCTCGTCTTCTATCTATTTTCAGAGGGGTCTCTTGTTTGTGTTGGGTATTTGAAATGTGCATCCGACCGAAACTCTCAGTTGAGAGCCACAGTAGGACTTTCTGTAACTCTGACATGCAACTGAAACAAAAAGAGGGTACAATCATCCCTGGGTGGGCTTGAACCACCAACCTTTTGGTTATCAGACAAAAAAAAGTTTTCACAACCTTCAAGCTTTGCTTGAACCTCCCAGTTTCTCATGTCATGTGTCATCTTCTTTGAAACAGAGTGGCGCATGGAAAGACATTTAGGCCCACAACCAAAGAGGGCCAAAGGCTCTGGACCATTCTTTCTACATTGCAACTATGTCATCCAAATCACTGGGATTTTTTTCTCTTCTCAAAATTTTTCACACTGTACATGTTGAAATGGTCTTACAACCGGTGCCCTCCTCTTCTGGCCGAAACTTTAAGTTGAGAGGCACCATAGGATTTTCTGTAACATGCAACTGAGACAAAAAGAAGACACTGCCGTCCCTGGGTGGGCTTGAACCACCAACCTTCCGGTTAACAGCCGAACGCGCTAACCAATTGCGCCACAGAGACAACCACGCTCCCCCACTTTGATTAAAGTCGTAAAAAAGCCACAACATGGTAAATGGAGTATGTTTCTTAGAGGACCTTCTGATCAACACAATAAAAAGAAGAGAATGATAAAACATAACAACTGCGTGGAACTACAGCCGCCAACAAATGGACAATTGCAACACAGAGATGGCCTCCACATTAGCGTCTTAACAACAGTCAGCGGGTAATAGGCTACCCCTCTCTTTTGGAGCTATGGCAGCAGAGTGGCGCAGCGGAAGCGTGCTGGGCCCATAACCCAGAGGTCGATGGATCGAAACCATCCTCTGCTAAGTGCTCTCTTTTACTCACGCCCCCTGTTACAATTTGGCCATTATCCCCGGTCCAAAGTTTTGGTTTGCCGAGTTTTTCAAAGAGCGGGACAATTCTCCTCTGTTTCCCTACTCATGTAACTCATTTGCAAGCTTAGGAAGCACCCGACAACCAGCTCGGCAAGCCTTCGATAGCTCAGCTGGTAGAGCGGAGGACTGTAGTAGAAAATCAGCAATCCTTAGGTCGCTGGTTCAATTCCGGCTCGAAGGAACTTTTGTTAGTCTCATAGATGATGTTTCAACCTGTCGACAAATGCTCTCCCGGTGCCCTCGTCTTCTATCTATTTTCAGAGGGGTCTCTTGTTTGTGTTGGGTATTTGAAATGGGCATCCGACCGAAACTCTCAGTTGAGAGCCACAGTAGGACTTTCTGTAACTCTGACATGCAACTGAAACAAAAAGAGGGTACAATCATCCCTGGGTGGGCTTGAACCACCAACCTTTTGGTTATCAGACAAAAAAAAGTTTTCACAACCTTCAAGCTTTGCTTGAACCTCCCAGTTTCTCATGTCATGTGTCATCTTCTTTGAAACAGAGTGGCGCATGGAAAGACATTTAGGCCCACAACCAAAGAGGGCCAAAGGCTCTGGACCATTCTTTCTACATTGCAACTATGTCATCCAAATCACTGGGATTTTTTTCTCTTCTCAAAATTTTTCACACTGTACATGTTGAAATGGTCTTACAACCGGTGCCCTCCTCTTCTGGCCGAAACTTTAAGTTGAGAGGCACCATAGGATTTTCTGTAACATGCAACTGAGACAAAAAGAGGACACTGCCGTCCCTGGGTGGGCTTGAACCACCAACCTTCCGGTTAACAGCCGAACGCGCTAACCAATTGCGCCACAGAGACAACCACGCTCCCCCACTTTGATTAAAGTCGTAAAAAAGCCACAACATGGTAAATGGAGTATGTTTCTTAGAGGACCTTCTGATCAACACAATAAAAAGAAGAGAATGATAAAACATAACAACTGCGTGGAACTACAGCCGCCAACAAATGGACAATTGCAACACAGAGATGGCCTCCACATTAGCGTCTTAACAACAGTCAGCGGGTAATAGGCTACCCCTCTCTTTTGGAGGTATGGCAGCAGAGTGGCGCAGCGGAAGCGTGCTGGGCCCATAACCCAGAGGTCGATGGATCGAAACCATCCTCTGCTAAGTGCTCTCTTTTACTCACGCCCCCTGTTACAATTTGGCCATTATCCCCGGTCGGAATCACATGTTTTTCTCGTAAAAATAGAATAGAGACCCCCGATCCCTGACCATCTCATTTTCACGACCTTCAGACTATGCTTTTTATACACGCAACCTCCCAGTTTCTCATGCCACATGTTTTTCGCCTTTGCAACAAAGTGGCACAGGCAAAGGCTTTTGGGCCCACAACCAAATGGGCCATTGGATCTAGACCATCTTTTCTACGTTGCGACTTTCTTATTTAAATCATTCTGATTTCTTTTCTCTTCCCACAATTCTTCACTCTGTACACTAACGACTCACCTATACTTTTACACCACCCGGCACCCTGTAAGCTCCACGCTCCTTCTGCTTTTACGGGAGAAAGACATCCACACTTAAAAAAAAAAAAAAAAAAAAAAAGCTTAAAGCTACAGGTTGAAAAGTATGTGATGATCACAATTGTGGTGAATCAGGCACCCCAACATGGAAACCAGCATGGACCCCAACATGGACTGCCAGAAGGGGGATTAGCTCAAATGGTAGAGCGCTCGCTTAGCATGCGAGAGGTAACGGGATCGACGCCCGTATTCTCCAAAGTTTTGGTTTGCCGAGTTTTTCAAAGAGCGGGACAATTCTCCTCTGTTTCCCTACTCATGTAACTCATTTGCAAGCTTAGGAAGCACCCGACAACCAGCTCGGCAAGCCTTCGATAGCTCAGCTGGTAGAGCGGAGGACTGTAGTAGAAAATCAGCAATCCTTAGGTCGCTGGTTCAATTCCGGCTCGAAGGAACTTTTGTTAGTCTCATAGATGATGTTTCAACCTGTCGACAAATGCTCTCCCGGTGCCCTCGTCTTCTATCTATTTTCAGAGGGGTCTCTTGTTTGTGTTGGGTATTTGAAATGTGCATCCGACCGAAACTCTCAGTTGAGAGCCACAGTAGGACTTTCTGTAACTCTGACATGCAACTGAAACAAAAAGAGGGTACAATCATCCCTGGGTGGGCTTGAACCACCAACCTTTTGGTTATCAGACAAAAAAAAGTTTTCACAACCTTCAAGCTTTGCTTGAACCTCCCAGTTTCTCATGTCATGTGTCATCTTCTTTGAAACAGAGTGGCGCATGGAAAGACATTTAGGCCCACAACCAAAGAGGGCCAAAGGCTCTGGACCATTCTTTCTACATTGCAACTATGTCATCCAAATCACTGGGATTTTTTTCTCTTCTCAAAATTTTTCACACTGTACATGTTGAAATGGTCTTACAACCGGTGCCCTCCTCTTCTGGCCGAAACTTTAAGTTGAGAGGCACCATAGGATTTTCTGTAACATGCAACTGAGACAAAAAGAAGACACTGCCGTCCCTGGGTGGGCTTGAACCACCAACCTTCCGGTTAACAGCCGAACGCGCTAACCAATTGCGCCACAGAGACAACCACGCTCCCCCACTTTGATTAAAGTCGTAAAAAAGCCACAACATGGTAAATGGAGTATGTTTCTTAGAGGACCTTCTGATCAACACAATAAAAAGAAGAGAATGATAAAACATAACAACTGCGTGGAACTACAGCCGCCAACAAATGGACAATTGCAACACAGAGATGGCCTCCACATTAGCGTCTTAACAACAGTCAGCGGGTAATAGGCTACCCCTCTCTTTTGGAGGTATGGCAGCAGAGTGGCGCAGCGGAAGCGTGCTGGGCCCATAACCCAGAGGTCGATGGATCGAAACCATCCTCTGCTAAGTGCTCTCTTTTACTCACGCCCCCTGTTACAATTTGGCCATTATCCCCGGTCGGAATCACATGTTTTTCTCGTAAAAATAGAATAGAGACCCCCGATCCCTGACCATCTCATTTTCACGACCTTCAGACTATGCTTTTTATACACGCAACCTCCCAGTTTCTCATGCCACATGTTTTCGCCTTTGCAACAAAGTGGCACAGGCAAAGGCTTTTGGGCCCACAACCAAATGGGCCATTGGATCTAGACCATCTTTTCTACGTTGCGACTTTCTCATTTAAATCATTCTGATTTCTTTTCTCTTCCCACAATTCTTCACTCTGTACACTAAC
Organism: Rhinoderma darwinii; assembly: GCF_050947455.1. Lineage (NCBI taxonomy): Eukaryota > Metazoa > Chordata > Amphibia > Anura > Rhinodermatidae > Rhinoderma > Rhinoderma darwinii. The sequence continues at coordinate 36,661 of NW_027462365.1, forward strand.
GACTCACCTATACTTTTACACCACCCGGCACCCTGTAAGCTCCACGCTCCTTCTGCTTTTACGGGAGAAAGACATCCACACTTAAAAAAAAAAAAAAAAAAAAAAAAGCTTAAAGCTACAGGTTGAAAAGTATGTGATGATCACAATTGTGGTGAATCAGGCACCCCAACATGGAAACCAGCATGGACCCCAACATGGACTGCCAGAAGGGGGATTAGCTCAAATGGTAGAGCGCTCGCTTAGCATGCGAGAGGTAACGGGATCGACGCCCGTATTCTCCAAAGTTTTGGTTTGCCGAGTTTTTCAAAGAGCGGGACAATTCTCCTCTGTTTCCCTACTCATGTAACTCATTTGCAAGCTTAGGAAGCACCCGACAACCAGCTCGGCAAGCCTTCGATAGCTCAGCTGGTAGAGCGGAGGACTGTAGTAGAAAATCAGCAATCCTTAGGTCGCTGGTTCAATTCCGGCTCGAAGGAACTTTTGTTAGTCTCATAGATGATGTTTCAACCTGTCGACAAATGCTCTCCCGGTGCCCTCGTCTTCTATCTATTTTCAGAGGGGTCTCTTGTTTGTGTTGGGTATTTGAAATGGGCATCCGACCGAAACTCTCAGTTGAGAGCCACAGTAGGACTTTCTGTAACTCTGACATGCAACTGAAACAAAAAGAGGGTACAATCATCCCTGGGTGGGCTTGAACCACCAACCTTTTGGTTATCAGACAAAAAAAAGTTTTCACAACCTTCAAGCTTTGCTTGAACCTCCCAGTTTCTCATGTCATGTGTCATCTTCTTTGAAACAGAGTGGCGCATGGAAAGACATTTAGGCCCACAACCAAAGAGGGCCAAAGGCTCTGGACCATTCTTTCTACATTGCAACTATGTCATCCAAATCACTGGGATTTTTTTCTCTTCTCAAAATTTTTCACACTGTACATGTTGAAATGGTCTTACAACCGGTGCCCTCCTCTTCTGGCCGAAACTTTAAGTTGAGAGGCACCATAGGATTTTCTGTAACATGCAACTGAGACAAAAAGAGGACACTGCCGTCCCTGGGTGGGCTTGAACCACCAACCTTCCGGTTAACAGCCGAACGCGCTAACCAATTGCGCCACAGAGACAACCACGCTCCCCCACTTTGATTAAAGTCGTAAAAAAGCCACAACATGGTAAATGGAGTATGTTTCTTAGAGGACCTTCTGATCAACACAATAAAAAGAAGAGAATGATAAAACATAACAACTGCGTGGAACTACAGCCGCCAACAAATGGACAATTGCAACACAGAGATGGCCTCCACATTAGCGTCTTAACAACAGTCAGCGGGTAATAGGCTACCCCTCTCTTTTGGAGGTATGGCAGCAGAGTGGCGCAGCGGAAGCGTGCTGGGCCCATAACCCAGAGGTCGATGGATCGAAACCATCCTCTGCTAAGTGCTCTCTTTTACTCACGCCCCCTGTTACAATTTGGCCATTATCCCCGGTCGGAATCACATGTTTTTCTCGTAAAAATAGAATAGAGACCCCCGATCCCTGACCATCTCATTTTCACGACCTTCAGACTATGCTTTTTATACACGCAACCTCCCAGTTTCTCATGCCACATGTTTTCGCCTTTGCAACAAAGTGGCACAGGCAAAGGCTTTTGGGCCCACAACCAAATGGGCCATTGGATCTAGACCATCTTTTCTACGTTGCGACTTTCTCATTTAAATCATTCTGATTTCTTTTCTCTTCCCACAATTCTTCACTCTGTACACTAACGACTCACCTATACTTTTACACCACCCGGCACCCTGTAAGCTCCACGCTCCTTCTGCTTTTACGGGAGAAAGACATCCACACTTAAAAAAAAAAAAAAAAAAAAAAAGCTTAAAGCTACAGGTTGAAAAGTATGTGATGATCACAATTGTGGTGAATCAGGCACCCCAACATGGAAACCAGCATGGACCCCAACATGGACTGCCAGAAGGGGGATTAGCTCAAATGGTAGAGCGCTCGCTTAGCATGCGAGAGGTAACGGGATCGACGCCCGTATTCTCCAAAGTTTTGGTTTGCCGAGTTTTTCAAAGAGCGGGACAATTCTCCTCTGTTTCCCTACTCATGTAACTCATTTGCAAGCTTAGGAAGCACCCGACAACCAGCTCGGCAAGCCTTCGATAGCTCAGCTGGTAGAGCGGAGGACTGTAGTAGAAAATCAGCAATCCTTAGGTCGCTGGTTCAATTCTGGCTCGAAGGAACTTTTGTTAGTCTCATAGATGATGTTTCAACCTGTCGACAAATGCTCTCCCGGTGCCCTCGTCTTCTATCTATTTTCAGAGGGGTCTCTTGTTTGTGTTGGGTATTTGAAATGGGCATCCGACCGAAACTCTCAGTTGAGAGCCACAGTAGGACTTTCTGTAACTCTGACATGCAACTGAAACAAAAAGAGGGTACAATCATCCCTGGGTGGGCTTGAACCACCAACCTTTTGGTTATCAGACAAAAAAAAGTTTTCACAACCTTCAAGCTTTGCTTGAACCTCCCAGTTTCTCATGTCATGTGTCATCTTCTTTGAAACAGAGTGGCGCATGGAAAGACATTTAGGCCCACAACCAAAGAGGGCCAAAGGCTCTGGACCATTCTTTCTACATTGCAACTATGTCATCCAAATCACTGGGATTTTTTTCTCTTCTCAAAATTTTTCACACTGTACATGTTGAAATGGTCTTACAACCGGTGCCCTCCTCTTCTGGCCGAAACTTTAAGTTGAGAGGCACCATAGGATTTTCTGTAACATGCAACTGAGACAAAAAGAGGACACTGCCGTCCCTGGGTGGGCTTGAACCACCAACCTTCCGGTTAACAGCCGAACGCGCTAACCAATTGCGCCACAGAGACAACCACGCTCCCCCACTTTGATTAAAGTCGTAAAAAAGCCACAACATGGTAAATGGAGTATGTTTCTTAGAGGACCTTCTGATCAACACAATAAAAAGAAGAGAATGATAAAACATAACAACTGCGTGGAACTACAGCCGCCAACAAATGGACAATTGCAACACAGAGATGGCCTCCACATTAGCGTCTTAACAACAGTCAGCGGGTAATAGGCTACCCCTCTCTTTTGGAGGTATGGCAGCAGAGTGGCGCAGCGGAAGCGTGCTGGGCCCATAACCCAGAGGTCGATGGATCGAAACCATCCTCTGCTAAGTGCTCTCTTTTACTCACGCCCCCTGTTACAATTTGGCCATTATCCCCGGTCGGAATCACATGTTTTTCTCGTAAAAATAGAATAGAGACCCCCGATCCCTGACCATCTCATTTTCACGACCTTCAGACTATGCTTTTTATACACGCAACCTCCCAGTTTCTCATGCCACATGTTTTCGCCTTTGCAACAAAGTGGCACAGGCAAAGGCTTTTGGGCCCACAACCAAATGGGCCATTGGATCTAGACCATCTTTTCTACGTTGCGACTTTCTTATTTAAATCATTCTGATTTCTTTTCTCTTCCCACAATTCTTCACTCTGTACACTAACGACTCACCTATACTTTTACACCACCCGGCACCCTGTAAGCTCCACGCTCCTTCTGCTTTTACGGGAGAAAGACATCCACACTTAAAAAAAAAAAAAAAAAAAAAAAGCTTAAAGCTACAGGTTGAAAAGTATGTGATGATCACAATTGTGGTGAATCAGGCACCCCAACATGGAAACCAGCATGGACCCCAACATGGACTGCCAGAAGGGGGATTAGCTCAAATGGTAGAGCGCTCGCTTAGCATGCGAGAGGTAACGGGATCGACGCCCGTATTCTCCAAAGTTTTGGTTTGCCGAGTTTTTCAAAGAGCGGGACAATTCTCCTCTGTTTCCCTACTCATGTAACTCATTTGCAAGCTTAGGAAGCACCCGACAACCAGCTCGGCAAGCCTTCGATAGCTCAGCTGGTAGAGCGGAGGACTGTAGTAGAAAATCAGCAATCCTTAGGTCGCTGGTTCAATTCCGGCTCGAAGGAACTTTTGTTAGTCTCATAGATGATGTTTCAACCTGTCGACAAATGCTCTCCCGGTGCCCTCGTCTTCTATCTATTTTCAGAGGGGTCTCTTGTTTGTGTTGGGTATTTGAAATGTGCATCCGACCGAAACTCTCAGTTGAGAGCCACAGTAGGACTTTCTGTAACTCTGACATGCAACTGAAACAAAAAGAGGGTACAATCATCCCTGGGTGGGCTTGAACCACCAACCTTTTGGTTATCAGACAAAAAAAAGTTTTCACAACCTTCAAGCTTTGCTTGAACCTCCCAGTTTCTCATGTCATGTGTCATCTTCTTTGAAACAGAGTGGCGCATGGAAAGACATTTAGGCCCACAACCAAAGAGGGCCAAAGGCTCTGGACCATTCTTTCTACATTGCAACTATGTCATCCAAATCACTGGGATTTTTTTCTCTTCTCAAAATTTTTCACACTGTACATGTTGAAATGGTCTTACAACCGGTGCCCTCCTCTTCTGGCCGAAACTTTAAGTTGAGAGGCACCATAGGATTTTCTGTAACATGCAACTGAGACAAAAAGAGGACACTGCCGTCCCTGGGTGGGCTTGAACCACCAACCTTCCGGTTAACAGCCGAACGCGCTAACCAATTGCGCCACAGAGACAACCACGCTCCCCCACTTTGATTAAAGTCGTAAAAAAGCCACAACATGGTAAATGGAGTATGTTTCTTAGAGGACCTTCTGATCAACACAATAAAAAGAAGAGAATGATAAAACATAACAACTGCGTGGAACTACAGCCGCCAACAAATGGACAATTGCAACACAGAGATGGCCTCCACATTAGCGTCTTAACAACAGTCAGCGGGTAATAGGCTACCCCTCTCTTTTGGAGGTATGGCAGCAGAGTGGCGCAGCGGAAGCGTGCTGGGCCCATAACCCAGAGGTCGATGGATCGAAACCATCCTCTGCTAAGTGCTCTCTTTTACTCACGCCCCCTGTTACAATTTGGCCATTATCCCCGGTCGGAATCACATGTTTTTCTCGTAAAAATAGAATAGAGACCCCCGATCCCTGACCATCTCATTTTCACGACCTTCAGACTATGCTTTTTATAAACGCAACCTCCCAGTTTCTCATGCCACATGTTTTCGCCTTTGCAACAAAGTGGCACAGGCAAAGGCTTTTGGGCCCACAACCAAATGGGCCATTGGATCTAGACCATCTTTTCTACGTTGCGACTTTCTCATTTAAATCATTCTGATTTCTTTTCTCTTCCCACAATTCTTCACTCTGTACACTAACGACTCACCTATACTTTTACACCACCCGGCACCCTGTAAGCTCCACGCTCCTTCTGCTTTTACGGGAGAAAGACATCCACACTTAAAAAAAAAAAAAAAAAAAAAAGCTTAAAGCTACAGGTTGAAAAGTATGTGATGATCACAATTGTGGTGAATCAGGCACCCCAACATGGAAACCAGCATGGACCCCAACATGGACTGCCAGAAGGGGGATTAGCTCAAATGGTAGAGCGCTCGCTTAGCATGCGAGAGGTAACGGGATCGACGCCCGTATTCTCCAAAGTTTTGGTTTGCCGAGTTTTTCAAAGAGCGGGACAATTCTCCTCTGTTTCCCTACTCATGTAACTCATTTGCAAGCTTAGGAAGCACCCGACAACCAGCTCGGCAAGCCTTCGATAGCTCAGCTGGTAGAGCGGAGGACTGTAGTAGAAAATCAGCAATCCTTAGGTCGCTGGTTCAATTCCGGCTCGAAGGAACTTTTGTTAGTCTCATAGATGATGTTTCAACCTGTCGACAAATGCTCTCCCGGTGCCCTCGTCTTCTATCTATTTTCAGAGGGGTCTCTTGTTTGTGTTGGGTATTTGAAATGGGCATCCGACCGAAACTCTCAGTTGAGAGCCACAGTAGGACTTTCTGTAACTCTGACATGCAACTGAAACAAAAAGAGGGTACAATCATCCCTGGGTGGGCTTGAACCACCAACCTTTTGGTTATCAGACAAAAAAAAGTTTTCACAACCTTCAAGCTTTGCTTGAACCTCCCAGTTTCTCATGTCATGTGTCATCTTCTTTGAAACAGAGTGGCGCATGGAAAGACATTTAGGCCCACAACCAAAGAGGGCCAAAGGCTCTGGACCATTCTTTCTACATTGCAACTATGTCATCCAAATCACTGGGATTTTTTTCTCTTCTCAAAATTTTTCACACTGTACATGTTGAAATGGTCTTACAACCGGTGCCCTCCTCTTCTGGCCGAAACTTTAAGTTGAGAGGCACCATAGGATTTTCTGTAACATGCAACTGAGACAAAAAGAGGACACTGCCGTCCCTGGGTGGGCTTGAACCACCAACCTTCCGGTTAACAGCCGAACGCGCTAACCAATTGCGCCACAGAGACAACCACGCTCCCCCACTTTGATTAAAGTCGTAAAAAAGCCACAACATGGTAAATGGAGTATGTTTCTTAGAGGACCTTCTGATCAACACAATAAAAAGAAGAGAATGATAAAACATAACAACTGCGTGGAACTACAGCCGCCAACAAATGGACAATTGCAACACAGAGATGGCCTCCACATTAGCGTCTTAACAACAGTCAGCGGGTAATAGGCTACCCCTCTCTTTTGGAGGTATGGCAGCAGAGTGGCGCAGCGGAAGCGTGCTGGGCCCATAACCCAGAGGTCGATGGATCGAAACCATCCTCTGCTAAGTGCTCTCTTTTACTCACGTCCCCTGTTACAATTTGGCCATTATCCCCGGTCGGAATCACATGTTTTTCTCGTAAAAATAGAATAGAGACCCCCGATCCCTGACCATCTCATTTTCACGACCTTCAGACTATGCTTTTTATACACGCAACCTCCCAGTTTCTCATGCCACATGTTTTCGCCTTTGCAACAAAGTGGCACAGGCAAAGGCTTTTGGGCCCACAACCAAATGGGCCATTGGATCTAGACCATCTTTTCTACGTTGCGACTTTCTTATTTAAATCATTCTGATTTCTTTTCTCTTCCCACAATTCTTCACTCTGTACACTAACGACTCACCTATACTTTTACACCACCCGGCACCCTGTAAGCTCCACGCTCCTTCTGCTTTTACGGGAGAAAGACATCCACACTTAAAAAAAAAAAAAAAAAAAAAAGCTTAAAGCTACAGGTTGAAAAGTATGTGATGATCACAATTGTGGTGAATCAGGCACCCCAACATGGAAACCAGCATGGACCCCAACATGGACTGCCAGAAGGGGGATTAGCTCAAATGGTAGAGCGCTCGCTTAGCATGCGAGAGGTAACGGGATCGACGCCCGTATTCTCCAAAGTTTTGGTTTGCCGAGTTTTTCAAAGAGCGGGACAATTCTCCTCTGTTTCCCTACTCATGTAACTCATTTGCAAGCTTAGGAAGCACCCGACAACCAGCTCGGCAAGCCTTCGATAGCTCAGCTGGTAGAGCGGAGGACTGTAGTAGAAAATCAGCAATCCTTAGGTCGCTGGTTCAATTCCGGCTCGAAGGAACTTTTGTTAGTCTCATAGATGATGTTTCAACCTGTCGACAAATGCTCTCCCGGTGCCCTCGTCTTCTATCTATTTTCAGAGGGGTCTCTTGTTTGTGTTGGGTATTTGAAATGGGCATCCGACCGAAACTCTCAGTTGAGAGCCACAGTAGGACTTTCTGTAACTCTGACATGCAACTGAAACAAAAAGAGGGTACAATCATCCCTGGGTGGGCTTGAACCACCAACCTTTTGGTTATCAGACAAAAAAAAGTTTTCACAACCTTCAAGCTTTGCTTGAACCTCCCAGTTTCTCATGTCATGTGTCATCTTCTTTGAAACAGAGTGGCGCATGGAAAGACATTTAGGCCCACAACCAAAGAGGGCCAAAGGCTCTGGACCATTCTTTCTACATTGCAACTATGTCATCCAAATCACTGGGATTTTTTTCTCTTCTCAAAATTTTTCACACTGTACATGTTGAAATGGTCTTACAACCGGTGCCCTCCTCTTCTGGCCGAAACTTTAAGTTGAGAGGCACCATAGGATTTTCTGTAACATGCAACTGAGACAAAAAGAGGACACTGCCGTCCCTGGGTGGGCTTGAACCACCAACCTTCCGGTTAACAGCCGAACGCGCTAACCAATTGCGCCACAGAGACAACCACGCTCCCCCACTTTGATTAAAGTCGTAAAAAAGCCACAACATGGTAAATGGAGTATGTTTCTTAGAGGACCTTCTGATCAACACAATAAAAAGAAGAGAATGATAAAACATAACAACTGCGTGGAACTACAGCCGCCAACAAATGGACAATTGCAACACAGAGATGGCCTCCACATTAGCGTCTTAACAACAGTCAGCGGGTAATAGGCTACCCCTCTCTTTTGGAGGTATGGCAGCAGAGTGGCGCAGCGGAAGCGTGCTGGGCCCATAACCCAGAGGTCGATGGATCGAAACCATTCTCTGCTAAGTGCTCTCTTTTACTCACGCCCCCTGTTACAATTTGGCCATTATCCCCGGTCGGAATCACATGTTTTTCTCGTAAAAATAGAATAGAGACCCCCGATCCCTGACCATCTCATTTTCACGACCTTCAGACTATGCTTTTTATACACGCAACCTCCCAGTTTCTCATGCCACATGTTTTCGCCTTTGCAACAAAGTGGCACAGGCAAAGGCTTTTGGGCCCACAACCAAATGGGCCATTGGATCTAGACCATCTTTTCTACGTTGCGACTTTCTTATTTAAATCATTCTGATTTCTTTTCTCTTCCCACAATTCTTCACTCTGTACACTAACGACTCACCTATACTTTTACACCACCCGGCACCCTGTAAGCTCCACGCTCCTTCTGCTTTTACGGGAGAAAGACATCCACACTTAAAAAAAAAAAATAAAAAAAAAAAAAAAAGCTTAAAGCTACAGGTTGAAAAGTATGTGATGATCACAATTGTGGTGAATCAGGCACCCCAACATGGAAACCAGCATGGACCCCAACATGGACTGCCAGAAGGGGGATTAGCTCAAATGGTAGAGCGCTCGCTTAGCATGCGAGAGGTAACGGGATCGACGCCCGTATTCTCCAAAGTTTTGGTTTGCCGAGTTTTTCAAAGAGCGGGACAATTCTCCTCTGTTTCCCTACTCATGTAACTCATTTGCAAGCTTAGGAAGCACCCGACAACCAGCTTGGCAAGCCTTCGATAGCTCAGCTGGTAGAGCGGAGGACTGTAGTAGAAAATCAGCAATCCTTAGGTCGCTGGTTCAATTCCGGCTCGAAGGAACTTTTGTTAGTCTCATAGATGATGTTTCAACCTGTCGACAAATGCTCTCCCGGTGCCCTCGTCTTCTATCTATTTTCAGAGGGGTCTCTTGTTTGTGTTGGGTATTTGAAATGGGCATCCGACCGAAACTCTCAGTTGAGAGCCACAGTAGGACTTTCTGTAACTCTGACATGCAACTGAAACAAAAAGAGGGTACAATCATCCCTGGGTGGGCTTGAACCACCAACCTTTTGGTTATCAGACAAAAAAAAGTTTTCACAACCTTCAAGCTTTGCTTGAACCTCCCAGTTTCTCATGTCATGTGTCATCTTCTTTGAAACAGAGTGGCGCATGGAAAGACATTTAGGCCCACAACCAAAGAGGGCCAAAGGCTCTGGACCATTCTTTCTACATTGCAACTATGTCATCCAAATCACTGGGATTTTTTTCTCTTCTCAAAATTTTTCACACTGTACATGTTGAAATGGTCTTACAACCGGTGCCCTCCTCTTCTGGCCGAAACTTTAAGTTGAGAGGCACCATAGGATTTTCTGTAACATGCAACTGAGACAAAAAGAGGACACTGCCGTCCCTGGGTGGGCTTGAACCACCAACCTTCCGGTTAACAGCCGAACGCGCTAACCAATTGCGCCACAGAGACAACCACGCTCCCCCACTTTGATTAAAGTCGTAAAAAAGCCACAACATGGTAAATGGAGTATGTTTCTTAGAGGACCTTCTGATCAACACAATAAAAAGAAGAGAATGATAAAACATAACAACTGCGTGGAACTACAGCCGCCAACAAATGGACAATTGCAACACAGAGATGGCCTCCACATTAGCGTCTTAACAACAGTCAGCGGGTAATAGGCTACCCCTCTCTTTTGGAGGTATGGCAGCAGAGTGGCGCAGCGGAAGCGTGCTGGGCCCATAACCCAGAGGTCGATGGATCGAAACCATCCTCTGCTAAGTGCTCTCTTTTACTCACGCCCCCTGTTACAATTTGGCCATTATCCCCGGTCGGAATCACATGTTTTTCTCGTAAAAATAGAATAGAGACCCCCGATCCCTGACCATCTCATTTTCACGACCTTCAGACTATGCTTTTTATACACGCAACCTCCCAGTTTCTCATGCCACATGTTTTCGCCTTTGCAACAAAGTGGCACAGGCAAAGGCTTTTGGGCCCACAACCAAATGGGCCATTGGATCTAGACCATCTTTTCTACGTTGCGACTTTCTTATTTAAATCATTCTGATTTCTTTTCTCTTCCCACAATTCTTCACTCTGTACACTAACGACTCACCTATACTTTTACACCACCCGGCACCCTGTAAGCTCCACGCTCCTTCTGCTTTTACGGGAGAAAGACATCCACACTTAAAAAAAAAAAATAAAAAAAAAAAAAAAAGCTTAAAGCTACAGGTTGAAAAGTATGTGATGATCACAATTGTGGTGAATCAGGCACCCCAACATGGAAACCAGCATGGACCCCAACATGGACTGCCAGAAGGGGGATTAGCTCAAATGGTAGAGCGCTCGCTTAGCATGCGAGAGGTAACGGGATCGACGCCCGTATTCTCCAAAGTTTTGGTTTGCCGAGTTTTTCAAAGAGCGGGACAATTCTCCTCTGTTTCCCTACTCATGTAACTCATTTGCAAGCTTAGGAAGCACCCGACAACCAGCTCGGCAAGCCTTCGATAGCTCAGCTGGTAGAGCGGAGGACTGTAGTAGAAAATCAGCAATCCTTAGGTCGCTGGTTCAATTCCGGCTCGAAGGAACTTTTGTTAGTCTCATAGATGATGTTTCAACCTGTCGACAAATGCTCTCCCGGTGCCCTCGTCTTCTATCTATTTTCAGAGGGGTCTCTTGTTTGTGTTGGGTATTTGAAATGGGCATCCGACCGAAACTCTCAGTTGAGAGCCACAGTAGGACTTTCTGTAACTCTGACATGCAACTGAAACAAAAAGAGGGTACAATCATCCCTGGGTGGGCTTGAACCACCAACCTTTTGGTTATCAGACAAAAAAAAGTTTTCACAACCTTCAAGCTTTGCTTGAACCTCCCAGTTTCTCATGTCATGTGTCATCTTCTTTGAAACAGAGTGGCGCATGGAAAGACATTTAGGCCCACAACCAAAGAGGGCCAAAGGCTCTGGACCATTCTTTCTACATTGCAACTATGTCATCCAAATCACTGGGATTTTTTTCTCTTCTCAAAATTTTTCACACTGTACATGTTGAAATGGTCTTACAACCGGTGCCCTCCTCTTCTGGCCGAAACTTTAAGTTGAGAGGCACCATTGGATTTTCTGTAACATGCAACTGAGACAAAAAGAGGACACTGCCGTCCCTGGGTGGGCTTGAACCACCAACCTTCCGGTTAACAGCCGAACGCGCTAACCAATTGCGCCACAGAGACAACCACGCTCCCCCACTTTGATTAAAGTCGTAAAAAAGCCACAACATGGTAAATGGAGTATGTTTCTTAGAGGACCTTCTGATCAACACAATAAAAAGAAGAGAATGATAAAACATAACAACTGCGTGGAACTACAGCCGCCAACAAATGGACAATTGCAACACAGAGATGGCCTCCACATTAGCGTCTTAACAACAGTCAGCGGGTAATAGGCTACCCCTCTCTTTTGGAGGTATGGCAGCAGAGTGGCGCAGCGGAAGCGTGCTGGGCCCATAACCCAGAGGTCGATGGATCGAAACCATCCTCTGCTAAGTGCTCTCTTTTACTCACGCCCCCTGTTACAATTTGGCCATTATCCCCGGTCGGAATCACATGTTTTTCTCGTAAAAATAGAATAGAGACCCCCGATCCCTGACCATCTCATTTTCACGACCTTCAGACTATGCTTTTTATACACGCAACCTCCCAGTTTCTCATGCCACATGTTTTCGCCTTTGCAACAAAGTGGCACAGGCAAAGGCTTTTGGGCCCACAACCAAATGGGCCATTGGATCTAGACCATCTTTTCTACGTTGCGACTTTCTTATTTAAATCATTCTGATTTCTTTTCTCTTCCCACAATTCTTCACTCTGTACACTAACGACTCACCTATACTTTTACACCACCCGGCACCCTGTAAGCTCCACGCTCCTTCTGCTTTTACGGGAGAAAGACATCCACACTTAAAAAAAAAAAATAAAAAAAAAAAAAAAAGCTTAAAGCTACAGGTTGAAAAGTATGTGATGATCACAATTGTGGTGAATCAGGCACCCCAACATGGAAACCAGCATGGACCCCAACATGGACTGCCAGAAGGGGGATTAGCTCAAATGGTAGAGCGCTCGCTTAGCATGCGAGAGGTAACGGGATCGACGCCCGTATTCTCCAAAGTTTTGGTTTGCCGAGTTTTTCAAAGAGCGGGACAATTCTCCTCTGTTTCCCTACTCATGTAACTCATTTGCAAGCTTAGGAAGCACCCGACAACCAGCTCGGCAAGCCTTCGATAGCTCAGCTGGTAGAGCGGAGGACTGTAGTAGAAAATCAGCAATCCTTAGGTCGCTGGTTCAATTCCGGCTCGAAGGAACTTTTGTTAGTCTCATAGATGATGTTTCAACCTGTCGACAAATGCTCTCCCGGTGCCCTCGTCTTCTATCTATTTTCAGAGGGGTCTCTTGTTTGTGTTGGGTATTTGAAATGGGCATCCGACCGAAACTCTCAGTTGAGAGCCACAGTAGGACTTTCTGTAACTCTGACATGCAACTGAAACAAAAAGAGGGTACAATCATCCCTGGGTGGGCTTGAACCACCAACCTTTTGGTTATCAGACAAAAAAAAGTTTTCACAACCTTCAAGCTTTGCTTGAACCTCCCAGTTTCTCATGTCATGTGTCATCTTCTTTGAAACAGAGTGGCGCATGGAAAGACATTTAGGCCCACAACCAAAGAGGGCCAAAGGCTCTGGACCATTCTTTCTACATTGCAACTATGTCATCCAAATCACTGGGATTTTTTTCTCTTCTCAAAATTTTTCACACTGTACATGTTGAAATGGTCTTACAACCGGTGCCCTCCTCTTCTGGCCGAAACTTTAAGTTGAGAGGCACCATAGGATTTTCTGTAACATGCAACTGAGACAAAAAGAGGACACTGCCGTCCCTGGGTGGGCTTGAACCACCAACCTTCCGGTTAACAGCCGAACGCGCTAACCAATTGCGCCACAGAGACAACCACGCTCCCCCACTTTGATTAAAGTCGTAAAAAAGCCACAACATGGTAAATGGAGTATGTTTCTTAGAGGACCTTCTGATCAACACAATAAAAAGAAGAGAATGATAAAACATAACAACTGCGTGGAACTACAGCCGCCAACAAATGGACAATTGCAACACAGAGATGGCCTCCACATTAGCGTCTTAACAACAGTCAGCGGGTAATAGGCTACCCCTCTCTTTTGGAGGTATGGCAGTAGAGTGGCGCAGCGGAAGCGTGCTGGGCCCATAACCCAGAGGTCGATGGATCGAAACCATCCTCTGCTAAGTGCTCTCTTTTACTCACGCCCCCTGTTACAATTTGGCCATTATCCCCGGTCGGAATCACATGTTTTTCTCGTAAAAATAGAATAGAGACCCCCGATCCCTGACCATCTCATTTTCACGACCTTCAGACTATGCTTTTTATACACGCAACCTCCCAGTTTCTCATGCCACATGTTTTCGCCTTTGCAACAAAGTGGCACAGGCAAAGGCTTTTGGGCCCACAACCAAATGGGCCATTGGATCTAGACCATCTTTTCTACGTTGCGACTTTCTTATTTAAATCATTCTGATTTCTTTTCTCTTCCCACAATTCTTCACTCTGTACACTAACGACTCACCTATACTTTTACACCACCCGGCACCCTGTAAGCTCCACGCTCCTTCTGCTTTTACGGGAGAAAGACATCCACACTTAAAAAAAAAAAAAAAAAAAGCTTAAAGCTACAGGTTGAAAAGTATGTGATGATCACAATTGTGGTGAATCAGGCACCCCAACATGGAAACCAGCATGGACCCCAACATGGACTGCCAGAAGGGGGATTAGCTCAAATGGTAGAGCGCTCGCTTAGCATGCGAGAGGTAACGGGATCGACGCCCGTATTCTCCAAAGTTTTGGTTTGCCGAGTTTTTCAAAGAGCGGGACAATTCTCCTCTGTTTCCCTACTCATGTAACTCATTTGCAAGCTTAGGAAGCACCCGACAACCAGCTCGGCAAGCCTTCGATAGCTCAGCTGGTAGAGCGGAGGACTGTAGTAGAAAATCAGCAATCCTTAGGTCGCTGGTTCAATTCCGGCTCGAAGGAACTTTTGTTAGTCTCATAGATGATGTTTCAACCTGTCGACAAATGCTCTCCCGGTGCCCTCGTCTTCTATCTATTTTCAGAGGGGTCTCTTGTTTGTGTTGGGTATTTGAAATGGGCATCCGACCGAAACTCTCAGTTGAGAGCCACAGTAGGACTTTCTGTAACTCTGACATGCAACTGAAACAAAAAGAGGGTACAATCATCCCTGGGTGGGCTTGAACCACCAACCTTTTGGTTATCAGACAAAAAAAAGTTTTCACAACCTTCAAGCTTTGCTTGAACCTCCCAGTTTCTCATGTCATGTGTCATCTTCTTTGAAACAGAGTGGCGCATGGAAAGACATTTAGGCCCACAACCAAAGAGGGCCAAAGGCTCTGGACCATTCTTTCTACATTGCAACTATGTCATCCAAATCACTGGGATTTTTTTCTCTTCTCAAAAATTTTCACACTGTACATGTTGAAATGGTCTTACAACCGGTGCCCTCCTCTTCTGGCCGAAACTTTAAGTTGAGAGGCACCATAGGATTTTCTGTAACATGCAACTGAGACAAAAAGAGGACACTGCCGTCCCTGGGTGGGCTTGAACCACCAACCTTCCGGTTAACAGCCGAACGCGCTAACCAATTGCGCCACAGAGACAACCACGCTCCCCCACTTTGATTAAAGTCGTAAAAAAGCCACAACATGGTAAATGGAGTATGTTTCTTAGAGGACCTTCTGATCAACACAATAAAAAGAAGAGAATGATAAAACATAACAACTGCGTGGAACTACAGCCGCCAACAAATGGACAATTGCAACACAGAGATGGCCTCCACATTAGCGTCTTAACAACAGTCAGCGGGTAATAGGCTACCCCTCTCTTTTGGAGATATGGCAGCAGAGTGGCGCAGCGGAAGCGTGCTGGGCCCATAACCCAGAGGTCGATGGATCGAAACCATCCTCTGCTAAGTGCTCTCTTTTACTCACGCCCCCTGTTACAATTTGGCCATTATCCCCGGTCGGAATCACATGTTTTTCTCGTAAAAATAGAATAGAGACCCCCGATCCCTGACCATCTCATTTTCACGACCTTCAGACTATGCTTTTTATACACGCAACCTCCCAGTTTCTCATGCCACATGTTTTCGCCTTTGCAACAAAGTGGCACAGGCAAAGGCTTTTGGGCCCACAACCAAATGGGCCATTGGATCTAGACCATCTTTTCTACGTTGCGACTTTCTTATTTAAATCATTCTGATTTCTTTTCTCTTCCCACAATTCTTCACTCTGTACACTAACGACTCACCTATACTTTTACACCACCCGGCACCCTGTAAGCTCCACGCTCCTTCTGCTTTTACGGGAGAAAGACATCCACACTTAAAAAAAAAAAAAAAAAAAAAGCTTAAAGCTACAGGTTGAAAAGTATGTGATGATCACAATTGTGGTGAATCAGGCACCCCAACATGGAAACCAGCATGGACCCCAACATGGACTGCCAGAAGGGGGATTAGCTCAAATGGTAGAGCGCTCGCTTAGCATGCGAGAGGTAACGGGATCGACGCCCGTATTCTCCAAAGTTTTGGTTTGCCGAGTTTTTCAAAGAGCGGGACAATTCTCCTCTGTTTCCCTACTCATGTAACTCATTTGCAAGCTTAGGAAGCACCCGACAACCAGCTCGGCAAGCCTTCGATAGCTCAGCTGGTAGAGCGGAGGACTGTAGTAGAAAATCAGCAATCCTTAGGTCGCTGGTTCAATTCCGGCTCGAAGGAACTTTTGTTAGTCTCATAGATGATGTTTCAACCTGTCGACAAATGCTCTCCCGGTGCCCTCGTCTTCTATCTATTTTCAGAGGGGTCTCTTGTTTGTGTTGGGTATTTGAAATGGGCATCCGACCGAAACTCTCAGTTGAGAGCCACAGTAGGACTTTCTGTAACTCTGACATGCAACTGAAACAAAAAGAGGGTACAATCATCCCTGGGTGGGCTTGAACCACCAACCTTTTGGTTATCAGACAAAAAAAAGTTTTCACAACCTTCAAGCTTTGCTTGAACCTCCCAGTTTCTCATGTCATGTGTCATCTTCTTTGAAACAGAGTGGCGCATGGAAAGACATTTAGGCCCACAACCAAAGAGGGCCAAAGGCTCTGGACCATTCTTTCTACATTGCAACTATGTCATCCAAATCACTGGGATTTTTTTCTCTTCTCAAAATTTTTCACACTGTACATGTTGAAATGGTCTTACAACCGGTGCCCTCCTCTTCTGGCCGAAACTTTAAGTTGAGAGGCACCATAGGATTTTCTGTAACATGCAACTGAGACAAAAAGAGGACACTGCCGTCCCTGGGTGGGCTTGAACCACCAACCTTCCGGTTAACAGCCGAACGCGCTAACCAATTGCGCCACAGAGACAACCACGCTCCCCCACTTTGATTAAAGTCGTAAAAAAGCCACAACATGGTAAATGGAGTATGTTTCTTAGAGGACCTTCTGAT
Source organism: Rhinoderma darwinii (assembly GCF_050947455.1). Classification (NCBI taxonomy): domain Eukaryota; kingdom Metazoa; phylum Chordata; class Amphibia; order Anura; family Rhinodermatidae; genus Rhinoderma; species Rhinoderma darwinii. Next base: position 53,693 of record NW_027462365.1, read on the forward strand.
CAACACAATAAAAAGAAGAGAATGATAAAACATAACAACTGCGTGGAACTACAGCCGCCAACAAATGGACAATTGCAACACAGAGATGGCCTCCACATTAGCGTCTTAACAACAGTCAGCGGGTAATAGGCTACCCCTCTCTTTTGGAGGTATGGCAGCAGAGTGGCGCAGCGGAAGCGTGCTGGGCCCATAACCCAGAGGTCGATGGATCGAAACCATCCTCTGCTAAGTGCTCTCTTTTACTCACGCCCCCTGTTACAATTTGGCCATTATCCCCGGTCGGAATCACATGTTTTTCTCGTAAAAATAGAATAGAGACCCCCGATCCCTGACCATCTCATTTTCACGACCTTCAGACTATGCTTTTTATACACGCAACCTCCCAGTTTCTCATGCCACATGTTTTCGCCTTTGCAACAAAGTGGCACAGGCAAAGGCTTTTGGGCCCACAACCAAATGGGCCATTGGATCTAGACCATCTTTTCTACGTTGCGACTTTCTTATTTAAATCATTCTGATTTCTTTTCTCTTCCCACAATTCTTCACTCTGTACACTAACGACTCACCTATACTTTTACACCACCCGGCACCCTGTAAGCTCCACGCTCCTTCTGCTTTTACGGGAGAAAGACATCCACACTTAAAAAAAAAAAAAAAAAAAAAAGCTTAAAGCTACAGGTTGAAAAGTATGTGATGATCACAATTGTGGTGAATCAGGCACCCCAACATGGAAACCAGCATGGACCCCAACATGGACTGCCAGAAGGGGGATTAGCTCAAATGGTAGAGCGCTCGCTTAGCATGCGAGAGGTAACGGGATCGACGCCCGTATTCTCCAAAGTTTTGGTTTGCCGAGTTTTTCAAAGAGCGGGACAATTCTCCTCTGTTTCCCTACTCATGTAACTCATTTGCAAGCTTAGGAAGCACCCGACAACCAGCTCGGCAAGCCTTCGATAGCTCAGCTGGTAGAGCGGAGGACTGTAGTAGAAAATCAGCAATCCTTAGGTCGCTGGTTCAATTCCGGCTCGAAGGAACTTTTGTTAGTCTCATAGATGATGTTTCAACCTGTCGACAAATGCTCTCCCGGTGCCCTCGTCTTCTATCTATTTTCAGAGGGGTCTCTTGTTTGTGTTGGGTATTTGAAATGGGCATCCGACCGAAACTCTCAGTTGAGAGCCACAGTAGGACTTTCTGTAACTCTGACATGCAACTGAAACAAAAAGAGGGTACAATCATCCCTGGGTGGGCTTGAACCACCAACCTTTTGGTTATCAGACAAAAAAAAGTTTTCACAACCTTCAAGCTTTGCTTGAACCTCCCAGTTTCTCATGTCATGTGTCATCTTCTTTGAAACAGAGTGGCGCATGGAAAGACATTTAGGCCCACAACCAAAGAGGGCCAAAGGCTCTGGACCATTCTTTCTACATTGCAACTATGTCATCCAAATCACTGGGATTTTTTTCTCTTCTCAAAATTTTTCACACTGTACATGTTGAAATGGTCTTACAACCGGTGCCCTCCTCTTCTGGCCGAAACTTTAAGTTGAGAGGCACCATAGGATTTTCTGTAACATGCAACTGAGACAAAAAGAGGACACTGCCGTCCCTGGGTGGGCTTGAACCACCAACCTTCCGGTTAACAGCCGAACGCGCTAACCAATTGCGCCACAGAGACAACCACGCTCCCCCACTTTGATTAAAGTCGTAAAAAAGCCACAACATGGTAAATGGAGTATGTTTCTTAGAGGACCTTCTGATCAACACAATAAAAAGAAGAGAATGATAAAACATAACAACTGCGTGGAACTACAGCCGCCAACAAATGGACAATTGCAACACAGAGATGGCCTCCACATTAGCGTCTTAACAACAGTCAGCGGGTAATAGGCTACCCCTCTCTTTTGGAGGTATGGCAGCAGAGTGGCGCAGCGGAAGCGTGCTGGGCCCATAACCCAGAGGTCGATGGATCGAAACCATCCTCTGCTAAGTGCTCTCTTTTACTCACGCCCCCTGTTACAATTTGGCCATTATCCCCGGTCGGAATCACATGTTTTTCTCGTAAAAATAGAATAGAGACCCCCGATCCCTGACCATCTCATTTTCACGACCTTCAGACTATGCTTTTTATACACGCAACCTCCCAGTTTCTCATGCCACATGTTTTCGCCTTTGCAACAAAGTGGCACAGGCAAAGGCTTTTGGGCCCACAACCAAATGGGCCATTGGATCTAGACCATCTTTTCTACGTTGCGACTTTCTTATTTAAATCATTCTGATTTCTTTTCTCTTCCCACAATTCTTCACTCTGTACACTAACGACTCACCTATACTTTTACACCACCCGGCACCCTGTAAGCTCCACGCTCCTTCTGCTTTTACGGGAGAAAGACATCCACACTTAAAAAAAAAAAATAAAAAAAAAAAAAAAAGCTTAAAGCTACAGGTTGAAAAGTATGTGATGATCACAATTGTGGTGAATCAGGCACCCCAACATGGAAACCAGCATGGACCCCAACATGGACTGCCAGAAGGGGGATTAGCTCAAATGGTAGAGCGCTCGCTTAGCATGCGAGAGGTAACGGGATCGACGCCCGTATTCTCCAAAGTTTTGGTTTGCCGAGTTTTTCAAAGAGCGGGACAATTCTCCTCTGTTTCCCTACTCATGTAACTCATTTGCAAGCTTAGGAAGCACCCGACAACCAGCTCGGCAAGCCTTCGATAGCTCAGCTGGTAGAGCGGAGGACTGTAGTAGAAAATCAGCAATCCTTAGGTCGCTGGTTCAATTCCGGCTCGAAGGAACTTTTGTTAGTCTCATAGATGATGTTTCAACCTGTCGACAAATGCTCTCCCGGTGCCCTCGTCTTCTATCTATTTTCAGAGGGGTCTCTTGTTTGTGTTGGGTATTTGAAATGGGCATCCGACCGAAACTCTCAGTTGAGAGCCACAGTAGGACTTTCTGTAACTCTGACATGCAACTGAAACAAAAAGAGGGTACAATCATCCCTGGGTGGGCTTGAACCACCAACCTTTTGGTTATCAGACAAAAAAAAGTTTTCACAACCTTCAAGCTTTGCTTGAACCTCCCAGTTTCTCATGTCATGTGTCATCTTCTTTGAAACAGAGTGGCGCATGGAAAGACATTTAGGCCCACAACCAAAGAGGGCCAAAGGCTCTGGACCATTCTTTCTACATTGCAACTATGTCATCCAAATCACTGGGATTTTTTTCTCTTCTCAAAATTTTTCACACTGTACATGTTGAAATGGTCTTACAACCGGTGCCCTCCTCTTCTGGCCGAAACTTTAAGTTGAGAGGCACCATAGGATTTTCTGTAACATGCAACTGAGACAAAAAGAGGACACTGCCGTCCCTGGGTGGGCTTGAACCACCAACCTTCCGGTTAACAGCCGAACGCGCTAACCAATTGCGCCACAGAGACAACCACGCTCCCCCACTTTGATTAAAGTCGTAAAAAAGCCACAACATGGTAAATGGAGTATGTTTCTTAGAGGACCTTCTGATCAACACAATAAAAAGAAGAGAATGATAAAACATAACAACTGCGTGGAACTACAGCCGCCAACAAATGGACAATTGCAACACAGAGATGGCCTCCACATTAGCGTCTTAACAACAGTCAGCGGGTAATAGGCTACCCCTCTCTTTTGGAGGTATGGCAGCAGAGTGGCGCAGCGGAAGCGTGCTGGGCCCATAACCCAGAGGTCGATGGATCGAAACCATCCTCTGCTAAGTGCTCTCTTTTACTCACGCCCCCTGTTACAATTTGGCCATTATCCCCGGTCGGAATCACATGTTTTTCTCGTAAAAATAGAATAGAGACCCCCGATCCCTGACCATCTCATTTTCACGACCTTCAGACTATGCTTTTTATACACGCAACCTCCCAGTTTCTCATGCCACATGTTTTCGCCTTTGCAACAAAGTGGCACAGGCAAAGGCTTTTGGGCCCACAACCAAATGGGCCATTGGATCTAGACCATCTTTTCTACGTTGCGACTTTCTTATTTAAATCATTCTGATTTCTTTTCTCTTCCCACAATTCTTCACTCT
>NW_027462366.1:0-39189 GCF_050947455.1 Rhinoderma darwinii
TTGGCTGCATTCGATTCAGCTCGTGGCAGCCAGTCTAAAAAACACTATCTTGGACTTCTCTGCATGTTTCCCAGGCGAGAAATTGGCAGCATGTTCAGAACCATGTTTCTGTGAATAACTCCTGAACCGTAAGTCCTAGACGCTCGATCTTGGCGGCATTCGTCTCAGCGCCTGGCAATTAGTATAGGAGCACTGTGTTTGACTTCTCTGGATGTTTCCCAGGCGAGTTATTGACAAGTAAATCCTAGACGCTCGATCTTGGTTATTTTCGCTTTCGCGGCTGGCAGTAAAAGAACCATGTTTCTGTGAATAACTCCTGAACCGTAAGTCCTAGACGCTCGCTCTTGGCTGCATTCGATTCAGCTCGTGGCAGCCAGTCTAAAAAAACACTATCTTGGACTTCTCTGCATGTTTCCCAGGCGAGAAATTGGCAGCATGTTCAGAACCATGTTTCTGTGAATAACTCCTGAACCGTAAGTCCTAGACGCTCGCTCTTGGCTGCATTCGATTCAGCTCGTGGCAGCCAGTCTAAAAAACACTATCTTGGACTTCTCTGCATGTTTCCCAGGCGAGAAATTGGCAGCATGTTCAGAACCATGTTTCTGTGAATAACTCCTGAACCGTAAGTCCTAGACGCTCGCTCTTGGCTGCATTCGATTCAGCTCGTGGCAGCCAGTCTAAAAAACACTATCTTGGACTTCTCTGCATGTTTCCCAGGCGAGAAATTGGCAGCATGTTCAGAACCATGTTTCTGTGAATAACTCCTGAACCGTAAGTCCTAGACGCTCGCTCTTGGCTGCATTCGATTCAGCTCGTGGCAGCCAGTCTAAAAACACTATCTTGGACTTCTCTGCATGTTTCCCAGGCGAGCAATTGGCAGCATGTTCAGAACCATGTTTCTGTGAATAACTCCTGAACCGTAAGTCCTAGACGCTCGCTCTTGGCTGCATTCGATTCAGCTCGTGGCAGCCAGTCTAAAAAACACTATCTTGGACTTCTCTGCATGTTTCCCAGGCGAGAAATTGGCAGCATGTTCAGAACCATGTTTCTGTGAATAACTCCTGAACCGTAAGTCCTAGACGCTCGATCTTGGCGGCATTCGTCTCAGCGCCTGGCAATTAGTATAGGAGCACTGTGTTTGACTTCTCTGGATGTTTCCCAGGCGAGTTATTGACAAGTAAATCCTAGACGCTCGATCTTGGTTATTTTCGCTTTCGCGGCTGGCAGTAAAAGAACCATGTTTCTGTGAATAACTCCTGAACCGTAAGTCCTAGACGCTCGCTCTTGGCTGCATTCGATTCAGCTCGTGGCAGCCAGTCTAAAAAACACTATCTTGGACTTCTCTGCATGTTCCTAAGGCAAATGTTTCTAAGCTAATTCTTGAACCGTAAGTCCTAGACGCTCGATCTTGGCGGCATTCGTCTCAGCGCCTGGCAATTAGTATAGGAGCACTGTGTTTGACTTCTCTGGATGTTTCCCAGGCGAGTTATTGACAAGTAAATCCTAGACGCTCGATCTTGGTTATTTTCGCTTTCGCGGCTGGCAGTAAAAGAACCATGTTTCTGTGAATAACTCCTGAACCGTAAGTCCTAGACGCTCGCTCTTGGCTGCATTCGATTCAGCTCGTGGCAGCCAGTCTAAAAAACACTATCTTGGACTTCTCTGCATGTTTCCCAGGCGAGAAATTGGCAGCATGTTCAGAACCATGTTTCTGTGAATAACTCCTGAACCGTAAGTCCTAGACGCTCGCTCTTGGCTGCATTCGATTCAGCTCGTGGCAGCCAGTCTAAAAAAACACTATCTTGGACTTCTCTGCATGTTTCCCAGGCGAGAAATTGGCAGCATGTTCAGAACCATGTTTCTGTGAATAACTCCTGAACCGTAAGTCCTAGACGCTCGCTCTTGGCTGCATTCGATTCAGCTCGTGGCAGCCAGTCTAAAAAACACTATCTTGGACTTCTCTGCATGTTTCCCAGGCGAGAAATTGGCAGCATGTTCAGAACCATGTTTCTGTGAATAACTCCTGAACCGTAAGTCCTAGACGCTCGCTCTTGGCTGCATTCGATTCAGCTCGTGGCAGCCAGTCTAAAAAACACTATCTTGGACTTCTCTGCATGTTTCCCAGGCGAGCAATTGGCAGCATGTTCAGAACCATGTTTCTGTGAATAACTCCTGAACCGTAAGTCCTAGACGCTCGCTCTTGGCTGCATTCGATTCAGCTCGTGGCAGCCAGTCTAAAAAACACTATCTTGGACTTCTCTGCATGTTTCCCAGGCGAGAAATTGGCAGCATGTTCAGAACCATGTTTCTGTGAATAACTCCTGAACCGTAAGTCCTAGACGCTCGATCTTGGCGGCATTCGTCTCAGCGCCTGGCAATTAGTATAGGAGCACTGTGTTTGACTTCTCTGGATGTTTCCCAGGCGAGTTATTGACAAGTAAATCCTAGACGCTCGATCTTGGTTATTTTCGCTTTCGCGGCTGGCAGTAAAAGAACCATGTTTCTGTGAATAACTCCTGAACCGTAAGTCCTAGACGCTCGCTCTTGGCTGCATTCGATTCAGCTCGTGGCAGCCAGTCTAAAAAACACTATCTTGGACTTCTCTGCATGTTTCCCAGACGAGAAATTGGCAGCATGTTCAGAACCATGTTTCTGTGAATAACTCCTGAACCGTAAGTCCTAGACGCTCGATCTTGGCGGCATTCGTCTCAGCGCCTGGCAATTAGTATAGCAGCACTGTGTTTGACTTCTCTGGATGTTTCCCAGGCGAGTTATTGACAAGTAAATCCTAGACGCTCGATCTTGGTTATTTTCGCTTTCGCGGCTGGCAGTAAAAGAACCATGTTTCTGTGAATAACTCCTGAACCGTAAGTCCTAGACGCTCGCTCTTGGCTGCATTCGATTCAGCTCGTGGCAGCCAGTCTAAAAAACACTATCTTGGACTTCTCTGCATGTTTCCCAGGCGAGCAATTGGCAGCATGTTCAGAACCATGTTTCTGTGAATAACTCCTGAACCGTAAGTCCTAGACGCTCGCTCTTGGCTGCATTCGATTCAGCTCGTGGCAGCCAGTCTAAAAAACACTATCTTGGACTTCTCTGCATGTTCCTAAGGCAAATGTTTCTAAAGCTAATTCTTGAACCGTAAGTCCTAGACGCTCGATCTTGGCGGCATTCGTCTCAGCGCCTGGCAATTAGTATAGGAGCACTGTGTTTGACTTCTCTGGATGTTTCCCAGGCGAGTTATTGACAAGTAAATCCTAGACGCTCGATCTTGGTTATTTTCGCTTTCGCGGCTGGCAGTAAAAGAACCATGTTTCTGTGAATAACTCCTGAACCGTAAGTCCTAGACGCTCGCTCTTGGCTGCATTCGATTCAGCTCGTGGCAGCCAGTCTAAAAAACACTATCTTGGACTTCTCTGCATGTTTCCCAGGCGAGAAATTGGCAGCATGTTCAGAACCATGTTTCTGTGAATAACTCCTGAACCGTAAGTCCTAGACGCTCGCTCTTGGCTGCATTCGATTCAGCTCGTGGCAGCCAGTCTAAAAAACACTATCTTGGACTTCTCTGCATGTTTCCCAGGCGAGAAATTGGCAGCATGTTCAGAACCATGTTTCTGTGAATAACTCCTGAACCGTAAGTCCTAGACGCTCGATCTTGGCGGCATTCGTCTCAGCGCCTGGCAATTAGTATAGGAGCACTGTGTTTGACTTCTCTGGATGTTTCCCAGGCGAGTTATTGACAAGTAAATCCTAGACGCTCGATCTTGGTTATTTTCGCTTTCGCGGCTGGCAGTAAAAGAACCATGTTTCTGTGAATAACTCCTGAACCGTAAGTCCTAGACGCTCGCTCTTGGCTGCATTCGATTCAGCTCGTGTCAGCCAGTCTAAAAAACACTATCTTGGACTTCTCTGCATGTTTCCCAGACGAGAAATTGGCAGCATGTTCAGAAACATGTTTCTGTGAATAACTCCTGAACCGTAAGTCCTAGACGCTCGATCTTGGCGGCATTCGTCTCAGCGCCTGGCAATTAGTATAGGAGCACTGTGTTTGACTTCTCTGGATGTTTCCCAGGCGAGTTATTGACAAGTAAATCCTAGACGCTCGATCTTGGTTATTTTCGCTTTCGCGGCTGGCAGTAAAAGAACCATGTTTCTGTGAATAACTCCTGAACCGTAAGTCCTAGACGCTCGCTCTTGGCTGCATTCGATTCAGCTCGTGGCAGCCAGTCTAAAAACACTATCTTGGACTTCTCTGCATGTTTCCCAGGCGAGCAATTGGCAGCATGTTCAGAACCATGTTTCTGTGAATAACTCCTGAACCGTAAGTCCTAGACGCTCGCTCTTGGCTGCATTCGATTCAGCTCGTGGCAGCCAGTCTAAAAAACACTATCTTGGACTTCTCTGCATGTTCCTAAGGCAAATGTTTCTAAAGCTAATTCTTGAACCGTAAGTCCTAGACGCTCGATCTTGGCGGCATTCGTCTCAGCGCCTGGCAATTAGTATAGGAGCACTGTGTTTGACTTCTCTGGATGTTTCCCAGGCGAGTTATTGACAAGTAAATCCTAGACGCTCGATCTTGGTTATTTTCGCTTTCGCGGCTGGCAGTAAAAGAACCATGTTTCTGTGAATAACTCCTGAACCGTAAGTCCTAGACGCTCGCTCTTGGCTGCATTCGATTCAGCTCGTGGCAGCCAGTCTAAAAAACACTATCTTGGACTTCTCTGCATGTTTCCCAGGCGAGAAATTGGCAGCATGTTCAGAACCATGTTTCTGTGAATAACTCCTGAACCGTAAGTCCTAGACGCTCGCTCTTGGCTGCATTCGATTCAGCTCGTGGCAGCCAGTCTAAAAAACACTATCTTGGACTTCTCTGCATGTTTCCCAGGCGAGAAATTGGCAGCATGTTCAGAACCATGTTTCTGTGAATAACTCCTGAACCGTAAGTCCTAGACGCTCGCTCTTGGCTGCATTCGATTCAGCTCGTGGCAGCCAGTCTAAAAAACACTATCTTGGACTTCTCTGCATGTTTCCCAGGCGAGAAATTGGCAGCATGTTCAGAACCATGTTTCTGTGAATAACTCCTGAACCGTAAGTCCTAGACGCTCGTTCTTGGCTGCATTCGATTCAGCTCGTGGCAGCCAGTCTAAAAAACACTATCTTGGACTTCTCTGCATGTTTCCCAGGCGAGCAATTGGCAGCATGTTCAGAACCATGTTTCTGTGAATAACTCCTGAACCGTAAGTCCTAGACGCTCGCTCTTGGCTGCATTCGATTCAGCTCGTGGCAGCCAGTCTAAAAAACACTATCTTGGACTTCTCTGCATGTTTCCCAGGCGAGAAATTGGCAGCATGTTCAGAACCATGTTTCTGTGAATAACTCCTGAACCGTAAGTCCTAGACGCTCGATCTTGGCGGCATTCGTCTCAGCGCCTGGCAATTAGTATAGGAGCACTGTGTTTGACTTCTCTGGATGTTTCCCAGGCGAGTTATTGACAAGTAAATCCTAGACGCTCGATCTTGGTTATTTTCGCTTTCGCGGCTGGCAGTAAAAGAACCATGTTTCTGTGAATAACTCCTGAACCGTAAGTCCTAGACGCTCGCTCTTGGCTGCATTCGATTCAGCTCGTGGCAGCCAGTCTAAAAAACACTATCTTGGACTTCTCTGCATGTTTCCCAGGCGAGAAATTGGCAGCATGTTCAGAACCATGTTTCTGTGAATAACTCCTGAACCGTAAGTCCTAGACGCTCGATCTTGGCGGCATTCGTCTCAGCGCCTGGCAATTAGTATAGGAGCACTGTGTTTGACTTCTCTGGATGTTTCCCAGGCGAGTTATTGACAAGTAAATCCTAGACGCTCGATCTTGGTTATTTTCGCTTTCGCGGCTGGCAGTAAAAGAACCATGTTTCTGTGAATAACTCCTGAACCGTAAGTCCTAGACGCTCGATCTTGGCGGCATTCGTCTCAGCGCCTGGCAATTAGTATAGGAGCACTGTGTTTGACTTCTCTGGATGTTTCCCAGGCGAGTTATTGACAAGTAAATCCTAGACGCTCGATCTTGGTTATTTTCGCTTTCGCGGCTGGCAGTAAAAGAACCATGTTTCTGTGAATAACTCCTGAACCGTAAGTCCTAGACGCTCGCTCTTGGCTGCATTCGATTCAGCTCGTGGCAGCCAGTCTAAAAAACACTATCTTGGACTTCTCTGCATGTTTCCCAGGCGAGAAATTGGCAGCATGTTCAGAACCATGTTTCTGTGAATAACTCCTGAACCGTAAGTCCTAGACGCTCGATCTTGGCGGCATTCGTCTCAGCGCCTGGCAATTAGTATAGGAGCACTGTGTTTGACTTCTCTGGATGTTTCCCAGGCGAGTTATTGACAAGTAAATCCTAGACGCTCGATCTTGGTTATTTTCGCTTTCGCGGCTGGCAGTAAAAGAACCATGTTTCTGTGAATAACTCCTGAACCGTAAGTCCTAGACGCTCGATCTTGGCGGCATTCGTCTCAGCGCCTGGCAATTAGTATAGGAGCACTGTGTTTGACTTCTCTGGATGTTTCCCAGGCGAGTTATTGACAAGTAAATCCTAGACGCTCGATCTTGGTTATTTTCGCTTTCGCGGCTGGCAGTAAAAGAACCATGTTTCTGTGAATAACTCCTGAACCGTAAGTCCTAGACGCTCGCTCTTGGCTGCATTCGATTCAGCTCGTGGCAGCCAGTCTAAAAAACACTATCTTGGACTTCTCTGCATGTTTCCCAGGCGAGAAATTGGCAGCATGTTCAGAACCATGTTTCTGTGAATAACTCCTGAACCGTAAGTCCTAGACGCTCGATCTTGGCGGCATTCGTCTCAGCGCCTGGCAATTAGTATAGGAGCACTGTGTTTGACTTCTCTGGATGTTTCCCAGGCGAGTTATTGACAAGTAAATCCTAGACGCTCGATCTTGGTTATTTTCGCTTTCGCGGCTGGCAGTAAAAGAACCATGTTTCTGTGAATAACTCCTGAACCGTAAGTCCTAGACGCTCGATCTTGGCGGCATTCGTCTCAGCGCCTGGCAATTAGTATAGGAGCACTGTGTTTGACTTCTCTGGATGTTTCCCAGGCGAGTTATTGACAAGTAAATCCTAGACGCTCGATCTTGGTTATTTTCGCTTTCGCGGCTGGCAGTAAAAGAACCATGTTTCTGTGAATAACTCCTGAACCGTAAGTCCTAGACGCTCGCTCTTGGCTGCATTCGATTCAGCTCGTGGCAGCCAGTCTAAAAAACACTATCTTGGACTTCTCTGCATGTTTCCCAGGCGAGAAATTGGCAGCATGTTCAGAACCATGTTTCTGTGAATAACTCCTGAACCGTAAGTCCTAGACGCTCGATCTTGGCGGCATTCGTCTCAGCGCCTGGCAATTAGTATAGGAGCACTGTGTTTGACTTCTCTGGATGTTTCCCAGGCGAGTTATTGACAAGTAAATCCTAGACGCTCGATCTTGGTTATTTTCGCTTTCGCGGCTGGCAGTAAAAGAACCATGTTTCTGTGAATAACTCCTGAACCGTAAGTCCTAGACGCTCGATCTTGGCGGCATTCGTCTCAGCGCCTGGCAATTAGTATAGGAGCACTGTGTTTGACTTCTCTGGATGTTTCCCAGGCGAGTTATTGACAAGTAAATCCTAGACGCTCGATCTTGGTTATTTTCGCTTTCGCGGCTGGCAGTAAAAGAACCATGTTTCTGTGAATAACTCCTGAACCGTAAGTCCTAGACGCTCGCTCTTGGCTGCATTCGATTCAGCTCGTGGCAGCCAGTCTAAAAAACACTATCTTGGACTTCTCTGCATGTTTCCCAGGCGAGAAATTGGCAGCATGTTCAGAACCATGTTTCTGTGAATAACTCCTGAACCGTAAGTCCTAGACGCTCGATCTTGGCGGCATTCGTCTCAGCGCCTGGCAATTAGTATAGGAGCACTGTGTTTGACTTCTCTGGATGTTTCCCAGGCGAGTTATTGACAAGTAAATCCTAGACGCTCGATCTTGGTTATTTTCGCTTTCGCGGCTGGCAGTAAAAGAACCATGTTTCTGTGAATAACTCCTGAACCGTAAGTCCTAGACGCTCGATCTTGGCGGCATTCGTCTCAGCGCCTGGCAATTAGTATAGGAGCACTGTGTTTGACTTCTCTGGATGTTTCCCAGGCGAGTTATTGACAAGTAAATCCTAGACGCTCGATCTTGGTTATTTTCGCTTTCGCGGCTGGCAGTAAAAGAACCATGTTTCTGTGAATAACTCCTGAACCGTAAGTCCTAGACGCTCGATCTTGGCGGCATTCGTCTCAGCGCCTGGCAATTAGTATAGGAGCACTGTGTTTGACTTCTCTGGATGTTTCCCAGGCGAGTTATTGACAAGTAAATCCTAGACGCTCGATCTTGGTTATTTTCGCTTTCGCGGCTGGCAGTAAAAGAACCATGTTTCTGTGAATAACTCCTGAACCGTAAGTCCTAGACGCTCGCTCTTGGCTGCATTCGATTCAGCTCGTGTCAGCCAGTCTAAAAAACACTATCTTGGACTTCTCTGCATGTTTCCCAGACGAGAAATTGGCAGCATGTTCAGAAACATGTTTCTGTGAATAACTCCTGAACCGTAAGTCCTAGACGCTCGATCTTGGCGGCATTCGTCTCAGCGCCTGGCAATTAGTATAGGAGCACTGTGTTTGACTTCTCTGGATGTTTCCCAGGCGAGTTATTGACAAGTAAATCCTAGACGCTCGATCTTGGTTATTTTCGCTTTCGCGGCTGGCAGTAAAAGAACCATGTTTCTGTGAATAACTCCTGAACCGTAAGTCCTAGACGCTCGCTCTTGGCTGCATTCGATTCAGCTCGTGGCAGCCAGTCTAAAAAACACTATCTTGGACTTCTCTGCATGTTTCCCAGGCGAGCAATTGGCAGCATGTTCAGAACCATGTTTCTGTGAATAACTCCTGAACCGTAAGTCCTAGACGCTCGCTCTTGGCTGCATTCGATTCAGCTCGTGGCAGCCAGTCTAAAAAACACTATCTTGGACTTCTCTGCATGTTCCTAAGGCAAATGTTTCTAAAGCTAATTCTTGAACCGTAAGTCCTAGACGCTCGATCTTGGCGGCATTCGTCTCAGCGCCTGGCAATTAGTATAGGAGCACTGTGTTTGACTTCTCTGGATGTTTCCCAGGCGAGTTATTGACAAGTAAATCCTAGACGCTCGATCTTGGTTATTTTCGCTTTCGCGGCTGGCAGTAAAAGAACCATGTTTCTGTGAATAACTCCTGAACCGTAAGTCCTAGACGCTCGCTCTTGGCTGCATTCGATTCAGCTCGTGGCAGCCAGTCTAAAAAACACTATCTTGGACTTCTCTGCATGTTTCCCAGGCGAGAAATTGGCAGCATGTTCAGAACCATGTTTCTGTGAATAACTCCTGAACCGTAAGTCCTAGACGCTCGCTCTTGGCTGCATTCGATTCAGCTCGTGGCAGCCAGTCTAAAAAACACTATCTTGGACTTCTCTGCATGTTTCCCAGGCGAGAAATTGGCAGCATGTTCAGAACCATGTTTCTGTGAATAACTCCTGAACCGTAAGTCCTAGACGCTCGCTCTTGGCTGCATTCGATTCAGCTCGTGGCAGCCAGTCTAAAAAACACTATCTTGGACTTCTCTGCATGTTTCCCAGGCGAGAAATTGGCAGCATGTTCAGAACCATGTTTCTGTGAATAACTCCTGAACCGTAAGTCCTAGACGCTCGTTCTTGGCTGCATTCGATTCAGCTCGTGGCAGCCAGTCTAAAAAACACTATCTTGGACTTCTCTGCATGTTTCCCAGGCGAGCAATTGGCAGCATGTTCAGAACCATGTTTCTGTGAATAACTCCTGAACCGTAAGTCCTAGACGCTCGCTCTTGGCTGCATTCGATTCAGCTCGTGGCAGCCAGTCTAAAAAACACTATCTTGGACTTCTCTGCATGTTTCCCAGGCGAGAAATTGGCAGCATGTTCAGAACCATGTTTCTGTGAATAACTCCTGAACCGTAAGTCCTAGACGCTCGATCTTGGCGGCATTCGTCTCAGCGCCTGGCAATTAGTATAGGAGCACTGTGTTTGACTTCTCTGGATGTTTCCCAGGCGAGTTATTGACAAGTAAATCCTAGACGCTCGATCTTGGTTATTTTCGCTTTCGCGGCTGGCAGTAAAAGAACCATGTTTCTGTGAATAACTCCTGAACCGTAAGTCCTAGACGCTCGCTCTTGGCTGCATTCGATTCAGCTCGTGGCAGCCAGTCTAAAAAACACTATCTTGGACTTCTCTGCATGTTTCCCAGGCGAGAAATTGGCAGCATGTTCAGAACCATGTTTCTGTGAATAACTCCTGAACCGTAAGTCCTAGACGCTCGATCTTGGCGGCATTCGTCTCAGCGCCTGGCAATTAGTATAGGAGCACTGTGTTTGACTTCTCTGGATGTTTCCCAGGCGAGTTATTGACAAGTAAATCCTAGACGCTCGATCTTGGTTATTTTCGCTTTCGCGGCTGGCAGTAAAAGAACCATGTTTCTGTGAATAACTCCTGAACCGTAAGTCCTAGACGCTCGCTCTTGGCTGCATTCGATTCAGCTCGTGGCAGCCAGTCTAAAAAACACTATCTTGGACTTCTCTGCATGTTTCCCAGGCGAGAAATTGGCAGCATGTTCAGAACCATGTTTCTGTGAATAACTCCTGAACCGTAAGTCCTAGACGCTCGCTCTTGGCTGCATTCGATTCAGCTCGTGGCAGCCAGTCTAAAAAACACTATCTTGGACTTCTCTGCATGTTTCCCAGGCGAGAAATTGGCAGCATGTTCAGAACCATGTTTCTGTGAATAACTCCTGAACCGTAAGTCCTAGACGCTCGCTCTTGGCTGCATTCGATTCAGCTCGTGGCAGCCAGTCTAAAAAACACTATCTTGGACTTATCTGCATGTTTCCCAGGCGAGAAATTGGCAGCATGTTCAGAACCATGTTTCTGTGAATAACTCCTGAACCGTAAGTCCTAGACGCTCGCTCTTGGCTGCATTCGATTCAGCTCGTGGCAGCCAGTCTAAAAAACACTATCTTGGACTTCTCTGCATGTTTCCCAGGCGAGCAATTGGCAGCATGTTCAGAACCATGTTTCTGTGAATAACTCCTGAACCGTAAGTCCTAGACGCTCGCTCTTGGCTGCATTCGATTCAGCTCGTGGCAGCCAGTCTAAAAAACACTATCTTGGACTTCTCTGCATGTTTCCCAGGCGAGAAATTGGCAGCATGTTCAGAACCATGTTTCTGTGAATAACTCCTGAACCGTAAGTCCTAGACGCTCGATCTTGGCGGCATTCGTCTCAGCGCCTGGCAATTAGTATAGGAGCACTGTGTTTGACTTCTCTGGATGTTTCCCAGGCGAGTTATTGACAAGTAAATCCTAGACGCTCGATCTTGGTTATTTTCGCTTTCGCGGCTGGCAGTAAAAGAACCATGTTTCTGTGAATAACTCCTGAACCGTAAGTCCTAGACGCTCGCTCTTGGCTGCATTCGATTCAGCTCGTGGCAGCCAGTCTAAAAAACACTATCTTGGACTTCTCTGCATGTTTCCCAGACGAGAAATTGGCAGCATGTTCAGAACCATGTTTCTGTGAATAACTCCTGAACCGTAAGTCCTAGACGCTCGATCTTGGCGGCATTCGTCTCAGCGCCTGGCAATTAGTATAGGAGCACTGTGTTTGACTTCTCTGGATGTTTCCCAGGCGAGTTATTGACAAGTAAATCCTAGACGCTCGATCTTGGTTATTTTCGCTTTCGCGGCTGGCAGTAAAAGAACCATGTTTCTGTGAATAACTCCTGAACCGTAAGTCCTAGACGCTCGCTCTTGGCTGCATTCGATTCAGCTCGTGGCAGCCAGTCTAAAAAACACTATCTTGGACTTCTCTGCATGTTTCCCAGGCGAGCAATTGGCAGCATGTTCAGAACCATGTTTCTGTGAATAACTCCTGAACCGTAAGTCCTAGACGCTCGCTCTTGGCTGCATTCGATTCAGCTCGTGGCAGCCAGTCTAAAAAACACTATCTTGGACTTCTCTGCATGTTCCTAAGGCAAATGTTTCTAAAGCTAATTCTTGAACCGTAAGTCCTAGACGCTCGATCTTGGCGGCATTCGTCTCAGCGCCTGGCAATTAGTATAGGAGCACTGTGTTTGACTTCTCTGGATGTTTCCCAGGCGAGTTATTGACAAGTAAATCCTAGACGCTCGATCTTGGTTATTTTCGCTTTCGCGGCTGGCAGTAAAAGAACCATGTTTCTGTGAATAACTCCTGAACCGTAAGTCCTAGACGCTCGCTCTTGGCTGCATTCGATTCAGCTCGTGGCAGCCAGTCTAAAAAACACTATCTTGGACTTCTCTGCATGTTTCCCAGGCGAGCAATTGGCAGCATGTTCAGAACCATGTTTCTGTGAATAACTCCTGAACCGTAAGTCCTAGACGCTCGCTCTTGGCTGCATTCGATTCAGCTCGTGGCAGCCAGTCTAAAAAACACTATCTTGGACTTCTCTGCATGTTTCCCAGGCGAGAAATTGGCAGCATGTTCAGAACCATGTTTCTGTGAATAACTCCTGAACCGTAAGTCCTAGACGCTCGCTCTTGGCTGCATTCGATTCAGCTCGTGGCAGCCAGTCTAAAAAACACTATCTTGGACTTCTCTGCATGTTTCCCAGGCGAGAAATTGGCAGCATGTTCAGAACCATGTTTCTGTGAATAACTCCTGAACCGTAAGTCCTAGACGCTCGCTCTTGGCTGCATTCGATTCAGCTCGTGGCAGCCAGTCTAAAAAACACTATCTTGGACTTCTCTGCATGTTTCCCAGGCGAGCAATTGGCAGCATGTTCAGAACCATGTTTCTGTGAATAACTCCTGAACCGTAAGTCCTAGACGCTCGCTCTTGGCTGCATTCGATTCAGCTCGTGGCAGCCAGTCTAAAAAACACTATCTTGGACTTCTCTGCATGTTTCCCAGGCGAGAAATTGGCAGCATGTTCAGAACCATGTTTCTGTGAATAACTCCTGAACCGTAAGTCCTAGACGCTCGATCTTGGCGGCATTCGTCTCAGCGCCTGGCAATTAGTATAGGAGCACTGTGTTTGACTTCTCTGGATGTTTCCCAGGCGAGTTATTGACAAGTAAATCCTAGACGCTCGATCTTGGTTATTTTCGCTTTTGCGGCTGGCAGTAAAAGAACCATGTTTCTGTGAATAACTCCTGAACCGTAAGTCCTAGACGCTCGCTCTTGGCTGCATTCGATTCAGCTCGTGGCAGCCAGTCTAAAAAACACTATCTTGGACTTCTCTGCATGTTCCTAAGGCAAATGTTTCTAAAGCTAATTCTTGAACCGTAAGTCCTAGACGCTCGATCTTGGCGGCATTCGTCTCAGCGCCTGGCAATTAGTATAGGAGCACTGTGTTTGACTTCTCTGGATGTTTCCCAGGCGAGTTATTGACAAGTAAATCCTAGACGCTCGATCTTGGTTATTTTCGCTTTCGCGGCTGGCAGTAAAAGAACCATGTTTCTGTGAATAACTCCTGAACCGTAAGTCCTAGACGCTCGCTCTTGGCTGCATTCGATTCAGCTCGTGGCAGCCAGTCTAAAAA
The DNA here is from genome assembly GCF_050947455.1 of Rhinoderma darwinii. NCBI lineage: Eukaryota > Metazoa > Chordata > Amphibia > Anura > Rhinodermatidae > Rhinoderma > Rhinoderma darwinii. The sequence continues at coordinate 13,644 of NW_027462366.1, forward strand.
ACACTATCTTGGACTTCTCTGCATGTTTCCCAGGCGAGCAATTGGCAGCATGTTCAGAACCATGTTTCTGTGAATAACTCCTGAACCGTAAGTCCTAGACGCTCGCTCTTGGCTGCATTCGATTCAGCTCGTGGCAGCCAGTCTAAAAAACACTATCTTGGACTTCTCTGCATGTTCCTAAGGCAAATGTTTATAAAGCTAATTCTTGAACCGTAAGTCCTAGACGCTCGATCTTGGCGGCATTCGTCTCAGCGCCTGGCAATTAGTATAGGAGCACTGTGTTTGACTTCTCTGGATGTTTCCCAGGCGAGTTATTGACAAGTAAATCCTAGACGCTCGATCTTGGTTATTTTCGCTTTCGCGGCTGGCAGTAAAAGAACCATGTTTCTGTGAATAACTCCTGAACCGTAAGTCCTAGACGCTCGCTCTTGGCTGCATTCGATTCAGCTCGTGGCAGCCAGTCTAAAAAACACTATCTTGGACTTCTCTGCATGTTTCCCAGGCGAGCAATTGGCAGCATGTTCAGAACCATGTTTCTGTGAATAACTCCTGAACCGTAAGTCCTAGACGCTCGCTCTTGGCTGCATTCGATTCAGCTCGTGGCAGCCAGTCTAAAAAACACTATCTTGGACTTCTCTGCATGTTCCTAAGGCAAATGTTTCTAAAGCTAATTCTTGAACCGTAAGTCCTAGACGCTCGATCTTGGCGGCATTCGTCTCAGCGCCTGGCAATTAGTATAGGAGCACTGTGTTTGACTTCTCTGGATGTTTCCCAGGCGAGTTATTGACAAGTAAATCCTAGACGCTCGATCTTGGTTATTTTCGCTTTCGCGGCTGGCAGTAAAAGAACCATGTTTCTGTGAATAACTCCTGAACCGTAAGTCCTAGACGCTCGCTCTTGGCTGCATTCGATTCAGCTCGTGGCAGCCAGTCTAAAAAACACTATCTTGGACTTCTCTGCATGTTTCCCAGGCGAGCAATTGGCAGCATGTTCAGAACCATGTTTCTGTGAATAACTCCTGAACCGTAAGTCCTAGACGCTCGCTCTTGGCTGCATTCGATTCAGCTCGTGGCAGCCAGTCTAAAAAACACTATCTTGGACTTCTCTGCATGTTTCCCAGGCGAGAAATTGGCAGCATGTTCAGAACCATGTTTCTGTGAATAACTCCTGAACCGTAAGTCCTAGACGCTCGCTCTTGGCTGCATTCGATTCAGCTCGTGGCAGCCAGTCTAAAAAACACTATCTTGGACTTCTCTGCATGTTTCCCAGGCGAGCAATTGGCAGCATGTTCAGAACCATGTTTCTGTGAATAACTCCTGAACCGTAAGTCCTAGACGCTCGCTCTTGGCTGCATTCGATTCAGCTCGTGGCAGCCAGTCTAAAAAACACTATCTTGGACTTCTCTGCATGTTTCCCAGGCGAGAAATTGGCAGCATGTTCAGAACCATGTTTCTGTGAATAACTCCTGAACCGTAAGTCCTAGACGCTCGATCTTGGCGGCATTCGTCTCAGCGCCTGGCAATTAGTATAGGAGCACTGTGTTTGACTTCTCTGGATGTTTCCCAGGCGAGTTATTGACAAGTAAATCCTAGACGCTCGATCTTGGTTATTTTCGCTTTCGCGGCTGGCAGTAAAAGAACCATGTTTCTGTGAATAACTCCTGAACCGTAAGTCCTAGACGCTCGCTCTTGGCTGCATTCGATTCAGCTCGTGGCAGCCAGTCTAAAAAACACTATCTTGGACTTCTCTGCATGTTTCCCAGGCGAGAAATTGGCAGCATGTTCAGAACCATGTTTCTGTGAATAACTCCTGAACCGTAAGTCCTAGACGCTCGATCTTGGCGGCATTCGTCTCAGCGCCTGGCAATTAGTATAGGAGCACTGTGTTTGACTTCTCTGGATGTTTCCCAGGCGAGTTATTGACAAGTAAATCCTAGACGCTCGATCTTGGTTATTTTCGCTTTCGCGGCTGGCAGTAAAAGAACCATGTTTCTGTGAATAACTCCTGAACCGTAAGTCCTAGACGCTCGCTCTTGGCTGCATTCGATTCAGCTCGTGGCAGCCAGTCTAAAAAACACTATCTTGGACTTCTCTGCATGTTTCCCAGGCGAGAAATTGGCAGCATGTTCAGAACCATGTTTCTGTGAATAACTCCTGAACCGTAAGTCCTAGACGCTCGCTCTTGGCTGCATTCGATTCAGCTCGTGGCAGCCAGTCTAAAAAACACTATCTTGGACTTCTCTGCATGTTTCCCAGGCGAGAAATTGGCAGCATGTTCAGAACCATGTTTCTGTGAATAACTCCTGAACCGTAAGTCCTAGACGCTCGCTCTTGGCTGCATTCGATTCAGCTCGTGGCAGCCAGTCTAAAAAACACTATCTTGGACTTCTCTGCATGTTTCCCAGGCGAGAAATTGGCAGCATGTTCAGAACCATGTTTCTGTGAATAACTCCTGAACCGTAAGTCCTAGACGCTCGATCTTGGCGGCATTCGTCTCAGCGCCTGGCAATTAGTATAGGAGCACTGTGTTTGACTTCTCTGGATGTTTCCCAGGCGAGTTATTGACAAGTAAATCCTAGACGCTCGATCTTGGTTATTTTCGCTTTCGCGGCTGGCAGTAAAAGAACCATGTTTCTGTGAATAACTCCTGAACCGTAAGTCCTAGACGCTCGCTCTTGGCTGCATTCGATTCAGCTCGTGGCAGCCAGTCTAAAAAACACTATCTTGGACTTCTCTGCATGTTTCCCAGGCGAGCAATTGGCAGCATGTTCAGAACCATGTTTCTGTGAATAACTCCTGAACCGTAAGTCCTAGACGCTCGCTCTTGGCTGCATTCGATTCAGCTCGTGGCAGCCAGTCTAAAAAACACTATCTTGGACTTCTCTGCATGTTCCTAAGGCAAATGTTTCTAAAGCTAATTCTTGAACCGTAAGTCCTAGACGCTCGATCTTGGCGGCATTCGTCTCAGCGCCTGGCAATTAGTATAGGAGCACTGTGTTTGACTTCTCTGGATGTTTCCCAGGCGAGTTATTGACAAGTAAATCCTAGACGCTCGATCTTGGTTATTTTCGCTTTCGCGGCTGGCAGTAAAAGAACCATGTTTCTGTGAATAACTCCTGAACCGTAAGTCCTAGACGCTCGCTCTTGGCTGCATTCGATTCAGCTCGTGGCAGCCAGTCTAAAAAACACTATCTTGGACTTCTCTGCATGTTTCCCAGGCGAGAAATTGGCAGCATGTTCAGAACCATGTTTCTGTGAATAACTCCTGAACCGTAAGTCCTAGACGCTCGCTCTTGGCTGCATTCGATTCAGCTCGTGGCAGCCAGTCTAAAAAACACTATCTTGGACTTCTCTGCATGTTTCCCAGGCGAGAAATTGGCAGCATGTTCAGAACCATGTTTCTGTGAATAACTCCTGAACCGTAAGTCCTAGACGCTCGATCTTGGCGGCATTCGTCTCAGCGCCTGGCAATTAGTATAGGAGCACTGTGTTTGACTTCTCTGGATGTTTCCCAGGCGAGTTATTGACAAGTAAATCCTAGACGCTCGATCTTGGTTATTTTCGCTTTCGCGGCTGGCAGTAAAAGAACCATGTTTCTGTGAATAACTCCTGAACCGTAAGTCCTAGACGCTCGCTCTTGGCTGCATTCGATTCAGCTCGTGGCAGCCAGTCTAAAAAACACTATCTTGGACTTCTCTGCATGTTTCCCAGACGAGAAATTGGCAGCATGTTCAGAACCATGTTTCTGTGAATAACTCCTGAACCGTAAGTCCTAGACGCTCGATCTTGGCGGCATTCGTCTCAGCGCCTGGCAATTAGTATAGGAGCACTGTGTTTGACTTCTCTGGATGTTTCCCAGGCGAGTTATTGACAAGTAAATCCTAGACGCTCGATCTTGGTTATTTTCGCTTTCGCGGCTGGCAGTAAAAGAACCATGTTTCTGTGAATAACTCCTGAACCGTAAGTCCTAGACGCTCGCTCTTGGCTGCATTCGATTCAGCTCGTGGCAGCCAGTCTAAAAAACACTATCTTGGACTTCTCTGCATGTTTCCCAGGCGAGAAATTGGCAGCATGTTCAGAACCATGTTTCTGTGAATAACTCCTGAACCGTAAGTCCTAGACGCTCGCTCTTGGCTGCATTCGATTCAGCTCGTGGCAGCCAGTCTAAAAAACACTATCTTGGACTTCTCTGCATGTTTCCCAGGCGAGAAATTGGCAGCATGTTCAGAACCATGTTTCTGTGAATAACTCCTGAACCGTAAGTCCTAGACGCTCGCTCTTGGCTGCATTCGATTCAGCTCGTGGCAGCCAGTCTAAAAAACACTATCTTGGACTTCTCTGCATGTTTCCCAGGCGAGAAATTGGCAGCATGTTCAGAACCATGTTTCTGTGAATAACTCCTGAACCGTAAGTCCTAGACGCTCGATCTTGGCGGCATTCGTCTCAGCGCCTGGCAATTAGTATAGGAGCACTGTGTTTGACTTCTCTGGATGTTTCCCAGGCGAGTTATTGACAAGTAAATCCTAGACGCTCGATCTTGGTTATTTTCGCTTTCGCGGCTGGCAGTAAAAGAACCATGTTTCTGTGAATAACTCCTGAACCGTAAGTCCTAGACGCTCGCTCTTGGCTGCATTCGATTCAGCTCGTGGCAGCCAGTCTAAAAAACACTATCTTGGACTTCTCTGCATGTTTCCCAGGCGAGCAATTGGCAGCATGTTCAGAACCATGTTTCTGTGAATAACTCCTGAACCGTAAGTCCTAGACGCTCGCTCTTGGCTGCATTCGATTCAGCTCGTGGCAGCCAGTCTAAAAAACACTATCTTGGACTTCTCTGCATGTTCCTAAGGCAAATGTTTCTAAAGCTAATTCTTGAACCGTAAGTCCTAGACGCTCGATCTTGGCGGCATTCGTCTCAGCGCCTGGCAATTAGTATAGGAGCACTGTGTTTGACTTCTCTGGATGTTTCCCAGGCGAGTTATTGACAAGTAAATCCTAGACGCTCGATCTTGGTTATTTTCGCTTTCGCGGCTGGCAGTAAAAGAACCATGTTTCTGTGAATAACTCCTGAACCGTAAGTCCTAGACGCTCGCTCTTGGCTGCATTCGATTCAGCTCGTGGCAGCCAGTCTAAAAAACACTATCTTGGACTTCTCTGCATGTTTCCCAGGCGAGAAATTGGCAGCATGTTCAGAACCATGTTTCTGTGAATAACTCCTGAACCGTAAGTCCTAGACGCTCGCTCTTGGCTGCATTCGATTCAGCTCGTGGCAGCCAGTCTAAAAAACACTATCTTGGACTTCTCTGCATGTTTCCCAGGCGAGAAATTGGCAGCATGTTCAGAACCATGTTTCTGTGAATAACTCCTGAACCGTAAGTCCTAGACGCTCGATCTTGGCGGCATTCGTCTCAGCGCCTGGCAATTAGTATAGGAGCACTGTGTTTGACTTCTCTGGATGTTTCCCAGGCGAGTTATTGACAAGTAAATCCTAGACGCTCGATCTTGGTTATTTTCGCTTTCGCGGCTGGCAGTAAAAGAACCATGTTTCTGTGAATAACTCCTGAACCGTAAGTCCTAGACGCTCGCTCTTGGCTGCATTCGATTCAGCTCGTGGCAGCCAGTCTAAAAAACACTATCTTGGACTTCTCTGCATGTTTCCCAGACGAGAAATTGGCAGCATGTTCAGAACCATGTTTCTGTGAATAACTCCTGAACCGTAAGTCCTAGACGCTCGATCTTGGCGGCATTCGTCTCAGCGCCTGGCAATTAGTATAGGAGCACTGTGTTTGACTTCTCTGGATGTTTCCCAGGCGAGTTATTGACAAGTAAATCCTAGACGCTCGATCTTGGTTATTTTCGCTTTCGCGGCTGGCAGTAAAAGAACCATGTTTCTGTGAATAACTCCTGAACCGTAAGTCCTAGACGCTCGCTCTTGGCTGCATTCGATTCAGCTCGTGGCAGCCAGTCTAAAAAACACTATCTTGGACTTCTCTGCATGTTTCCCAGGCGAGCAATTGGCAGCATGTTCAGAACCATGTTTCTGTGAATAACTCCTGAACCGTAAGTCCTAGACGCTCGCTCTTGGCTGCATTCGATTCAGCTCGTGGCAGCCAGTCTAAAAAACACTATCTTGGACTTCTCTGCATGTTCCTAAGGCAAATGTTTCTAAAGCTAATTCTTGAACCGTAAGTCCTAGACGCTCGATCTTGGCGGCATTCGTCTCAGCGCCTGGCAATTAGTATAGGAGCACTGTGTTTGACTTCTCTGGATGTTTCCCAGGCGAGTTATTGACAAGTAAATCCTAGACGCTCGATCTTGGTTATTTTCGCTTTCGCGGCTGGCAGTAAAAGAACCATGTTTCTGTGAATAACTCCTGAACCGTAAGTCCTAGACGCTCGCTCTTGGCTGCATTCGATTCAGCTCGTGGCAGCCAGTCTAAAAAACACTATCTTGGACTTCTCTGCATGTTTCCCAGGCGAGCAATTGGCAGCATGTTCAGAACCATGTTTCTGTGAATAACTCCTGAACCGTAAGTCCTAGACGCTCGCTCTTGGCTGCATTCGATTCAGCTCGTGGCAGCCAGTCTAAAAAACACTATCTTGGACTTCTCTGCATGTTTCCCAGGCGAGAAATTGGCAGCATGTTCAGAACCATGTTTCTGTGAATAACTCCTGAACCGTAAGTCCTAGACGCTCGCTCTTGGCTGCATTCGATTCAGCTCGTGGCAGCCAGTCTAAAAAACACTATCTTGGACTTCTCTGCATGTTTCCCAGGCGAGAAATTGGCAGCATGTTCAGAACCATGTTTCTGTGAATAACTCCTGAACCGTAAGTCCTAGACGCTCGCTCTTGGCTGCATTCGATTCAGCTCGTGGCAGCCAGTCTAAAAAACACTATCTTGGACTTCTCTGCATGTTTCCCAGGCGAGAAATTGGCAGCATGTTCAGAACCATGTTTCTGTGAATAACTCCTGAACCGTAAGTCCTAGACGCTCGCTCTTGGCTGCATTCGATTCAGCTCGTGGCAGCCAGTCTAAAAAACACTATCTTGGACTTCTCTGCATGTTTCCCAGGCGAGCAATTGGCAGCATGTTCAGAACCATGTTTCTGTGAATAACTCCTGAACCGTAAGTCCTAGACGCTCGCTCTTGGCTGCATTCGATTCAGCTCGTGGCAGCCAGTCTAAAAAACACTATCTTGGACTTCTCTGCATGTTTCCCAGGCGAGAAATTGGCAGCATGTTCAGAACCATGTTTCTGTGAATAACTCCTGAACCGTAAGTCCTAGACGCTCGATCTTGGCGGCATTCGTCTCAGCGCCTGGCAATTAGTATAGGAGCACTGTGTTTGACTTCTCTGGATGTTTCCCAGGCGAGTTATTGACAAGTAAATCCTAGACGCTCGATCTTGGTTATTTTCGCTTTCGCGGCTGGCAGTAAAAGAACCATGTTTCTGTGAATAACTCCTGAACCGTAAGTCCTAGACGCTCGCTCTTGGCTGCATTCGATTCAGCTCGTGGCAGCCAGTCTAAAAAACACTATCTTGGACTTCTCTGCATGTTTCCCAGGCGAGAAATTGGCAGCATGTTCAGAACCATGTTTCTGTGAATAACTCCTGAACCGTAAGTCCTAGACGCTCGATCTTGGCGGCATTCGTCTCAGCGCCTGGCAATTAGTATAGGAGCACTGTGTTTGACTTCTCTGGATGTTTCCCAGGCGAGTTATTGACAAGTAAATCCTAGACGCTCGATCTTGGTTATTTTCGCTTTCGCGGCTGGCAGTAAAAGAACCATGTTTCTGTGAATAACTCCTGAACCGTAAGTCCTAGACGCTCGCTCTTGGCTGCATTCGATTCAGCTCGTGGCAGCCAGTCTAAAAAACACTATCTTGGACTTCTCTGCATGTTTCCCAGGCGAGAAATTGGCAGCATGTTCAGAACCATGTTTCTGTGAATAACTCCTGAACCGTAAGTCCTAGACGCTCGCTCTTGGCTGCATTCGATTCAGCTCGTGGCAGCCAGTCTAAAAAACACTATCTTGGACTTCTCTGCATGTTTCCCAGGCGAGAAATTGGCAGCATGTTCAGAACCATGTTTCTGTGAATAACTCCTGAACCGTAAGTCCTAGACGCTCGCTCTTGGCTGCATTCGATTCAGCTCGTGGCAGCCAGTCTAAAAAACACTATCTTGGACTTCTCTGCATGTTTCCCAGGCGAGAAATTGGCAGCATGTTCAGAACCATGTTTCTGTGAATAACTCCTGAACCGTAAGTCCTAGACGCTCGATCTTGGCGGCATTCGTCTCAGCGCCTGGCAATTAGTATAGGAGCACTGTGTTTGACTTCTCTGGATGTTTCCCAGGCGAGTTATTGACAAGTAAATCCTAGACGCTCGATCTTGGTTATTTTCGCTTTCGCGGCTGGCAGTAAAAGAACCATGTTTCTGTGAATAACTCCTGAACCGTAAGTCCTAGACGCTCGCTCTTGGCTGCATTCGATTCAGCTCGTGGCAGCCAGTCTAAAAAACACTATCTTGGACTTCTCTGCATGTTTCCCAGGCGAGCAATTGGCAGCATGTTCAGAACCATGTTTCTGTGAATAACTCCTGAACCGTAAGTCCTAGACGCTCGCTCTTGGCTGCATTCGATTCAGCTCGTGGCAGCCAGTCTAAAAAACACTATCTTGGACTTCTCTGCATGTTCCTAAGGCAAATGTTTCTAAAGCTAATTCTTGAACCGTAAGTCCTAGACGCTCGATCTTGGCGGCATTCGTCTCAGCGCCTGGCAATTAGTATAGGAGCACTGTGTTTGACTTCTCTGGATGTTTCCCAGGCGAGTTATTGACAAGTAAATCCTAGACGCTCGATCTTGGTTATTTTCGCTTTCGCGGCTGGCAGTAAAAGAACCATGTTTCTGTGAATAACTCCTGAACCGTAAGTCCTAGACGCTCGCTCTTGGCTGCATTCGATTCAGCTCGTGGCAGCCAGTCTAAAAAACACTATCTTGGACTTCTCTGCATGTTTCCCAGGCGAGAAATTGGCAGCATGTTCAGAACCATGTTTCTGTGAATAACTCCTGAACCGTAAGTCCTAGACGCTCGCTCTTGGCTGCATTCGATTCAGCTCGTGGCAGCCAGTCTAAAAAACACTATCTTGGACTTCTCTGCATGTTTCCCAGGCGAGAAATTGGCAGCATGTTCAGAACCATGTTTCTGTGAATAACTCCTGAACCGTAAGTCCTAGACGCTCGATCTTGGCGGCATTCGTCTCAGCGCCTGGCAATTAGTATAGGAGCACTGTGTTTGACTTCTCTGGATGTTTCCCAGGCGAGTTATTGACAAGTAAATCCTAGACGCTCGATCTTGGTTATTTTCGCTTTCGCGGCTGGCAGTAAAAGAACCATGTTTCTGTGAATAACTCCTGAACCGTAAGTCCTAGACGCTCGCTCTTGGCTGCATTCGATTCAGCTCGTGGCAGCCAGTCTAAAAAACACTATCTTGGACTTCTCTGCATGTTTCCCAGACGAGAAATTGGCAGCATGTTCAGAAACATGTTTCTGTGAATAACTCCTGAACCGTAAGTCCTAGACGCTCGATCTTGGCGGCATTCGTCTCAGCGCCTGGCAATTAGTATAGGAGCACTGTGTTTGACTTCTCTGGATGTTTCCCAGGCGAGTTATTGACAAGTAAATCCTAGACGCTCGATCTTGGTTATTTTCGCTTTCGCGGCTGGCAGTAAAAGAACCATGTTTCTGTGAATAACTCCTGAACCGTAAGTCCTAGACGCTCGCTCTTGGCTGCATTCGATTCAGCTCGTGGCAGCCAGTCTAAAAAACACTATCTTGGACTTCTCTGCATGTTTCCCAGGCGAGCAATTGGCAGCATGTTCAGAACCATGTTTCTGTGAATAACTCCTGAACCGTAAGTCCTAGACGCTCGCTCTTGGCTGCATTCGATTCAGCTCGTGGCAGCCAGTCTAAAAAACACTATCTTGGACTTCTCTGCATGTTCCTAAGGCAAATGTTTCTAAAGCTAATTCTTGAACCGTAAGTCCTAGACGCTCGATCTTGGCGGCATTCGTCTCAGCGCCTGGCAATTAGTATAGGAGCACTGTGTTTGACTTCTCTGGATGTTTCCCAGGCGAGTTATTGACAAGTAAATCCTAGACGCTCGATCTTGGTTATTTTCGCTTTCGCGGCTGGCAGTAAAAGAACCATGTTTCTGTGAATAACTCCTGAACCGTAAGTCCTAGACGCTCGCTCTTGGCTGCATTCGATTCAGCTCGTGGCAGCCAGTCTAAAAAACACTATCTTGGACTTCTCTGCATGTTTCCCAGGCGAGCAATTGGCAGCATGTTCAGAACCATGTTTCTGTGAATAACTCCTGAACCGTAAGTCCTAGACGCTCGCTCTTGGCTGCATTCGATTCAGCTCGTGGCAGCCAGTCTAAAAAACACTATCTTGGACTTCTCTGCATGTTTCCCAGGCGAGAAATTGGCAGCATGTTCAGAACCATGTTTCTGTGAATAACTCCTGAACCGTAAGTCCTAGACGCTCGCTCTTGGCTGCATTCGATTCAGCTCGTGGCAGCCAGTCTAAAAAACACTATCTTGGACTTCTCTGCATGTTTCCCAGGCGAGAAATTGGCAGCATGTTCAGAACCATGTTTCTGTGAATAACTCCTGAACCGTAAGTCCTAGACGCTCGCTCTTGGCTGCATTCGATTCAGCTCGTGGCAGCCAGTCTAAAAAACACTATCTTGGACTTCTCTGCATGTTTCCCAGGCGAGCAATTGGCAGCATGTTCAGAACCATGTTTCTGTGAATAACTCCTGAACCGTAAGTCCTAGACGCTCGCTCTTGGCTGCATTCGATTCAGCTCGTGGCAGCCAGTCTAAAAAACACTATCTTGGACTTCTCTGCATGTTTCCCAGGCGAGAAATTGGCAGCATGTTCAGAACCATGTTTCTGTGAATAACTCCTGAACCGTAAGTCCTAGACGCTCGATCTTGGCGGCATTCGTCTCAGCGCCTGGCAATTAGTATAGGAGCACTGTGTTTGACTTCTCTGGATGTTTCCCAGGCGAGTTATTGACAAGTAAATCCTAGACGCTCGATCTTGGTTATTTTCGCTTTCGCGGCTGGCAGTAAAAGAACCATGTTTCTGTGAATAACTCCTGAACCGTAAGTCCTAGACGCTCGCTCTTGGCTGCATTCGATTCAGCTCGTGGCAGCCAGTCTAAAAAACACTATCTTGGACTTCTCTGCATGTTCCTAAGGCAAATGTTTCTAAAGCTAATTCTTGAACCGTAAGTCCTAGACGCTCGATCTTGGCGGCATTCGTCTCAGCGCCTGGCAATTAGTATAGGAGCACTGTGTTTGACTTCTCTGGATGTTTCCCAGGCGAGTTATTGACAAGTAAATCCTAGACGCTCGATCTTGGTTATTTTCGCTTTCGCGGCTGGCAGTAAAAGAACCATGTTTCTGTGAATAACTCCTGAACCGTAAGTCCTAGACGCTCGCTCTTGGCTGCATTCGATTCAGCTCGTGGCAGCCAGTCTAAAAAACACTATCTTGGACTTCTCTGCATGTTTCCCAGGCGAGCAATTGGCAGCATGTTCAGAACCATTTTTCTGTGAATAACTCCTGAACCGTAAGTCCTAGACGCTCGCTCTTGGCTGCATTCGATTCAGCTCGTGGCAGCCAGTCTAAAAAACACTATCTTGGACTTCTCTGCATGTTCCTAAGGCAAATGTTTCTAAAGCTAATTCTTGAACCGTAAGTCCTAGACGCTCGATCTTGGCGGCATTCGTCTCAGCGCCTGGCAATTAGTATAGGAGCACTGTGTTTGACTTCTCTGGATGTTTCCCAGGCGAGTTATTGACAAGTAAATCCTAGACGCTCGATCTTGGTTATTTTCGCTTTCGCGGCTGGCAGTAAAAGAACCATGTTTCTGTGAATAACTCCTGAACCGTAAGTCCTAGACGCTCGCTCTTGGCTGCATTCGATTCAGCTCGTGGCAGCCAGTCTAAAAAACACTATCTTGGACTTCTCTGCATGTTTCCCAGGCGAGCAATTGGCAGCATGTTCAGAACCATGTTTCTGTGAATAACTCCTGAACCGTAAGTCCTAGACGCTCGCTCTTGGCTGCATTCGATTCAGCTCGTGGCAGCCAGTCTAAAAAACACTATCTTGGACTTCTCTGCATGTTTCCCAGGCGAGAAATTGGCAGCATGTTCAGAACCATGTTTCTGTGAATAACTCCTGAACCGTAAGTCCTAGACGCTCGCTCTTGGCTGCATTCGATTCAGCTCGTGGCAGCCAGTCTAAAAAACACTATCTTGGACTTCTCTGCATGTTTCCCAGGCGAGAAATTGGCAGCATGTTCAGAACCATGTTTCTGTGAATAACTCCTGAACCGTAAGTCCTAGACGCTCGCTCTTGGCTGCATTCGATTCAGCTCGTGGCAGCCAGTCTAAAAAACACTATCTTGGACTTCTCTGCATGTTTCCCAGGCGAGCAATTGGCAGCATGTTCAGAACCATGTTTCTGTGAATAACTCCTGAACCGTAAGTCCTAGACGCTCGCTCTTGGCTGCATTCGATTCAGCTCGTGGCAGCCAGTCTAAAAAACACTATCTTGGACTTCTCTGCATGTTCCTAAGGCAAATGTTTCTAAAGCTAATTCTTGAACCGTAAGTCCTAGACGCTCGATCTTGGCGGCATTCGTCTCAGCGCCTGGCAATTAGTATAGGAGCACTGTGTTTGACTTCTCTGGATGTTTCCCAGGCGAGTTATTGACAAGTAAATCCTAGACGCTCGATCTTGGTTATTTTCTCTTTCGCGGCTGGCAGTAAAAGAACCATGTTTCTGTGAATAACTCCTGAACCGTAAGTCCTAGACGCTCGCTCTTGGCTGCATTCGATTCAGCTCGTGGCAGCCAGTCTAAAAAACACTATCTTGGACTTCTCTGCATGTTTCCCAGGCGAGAAATTGGCAGCATGTTCAGAACCATGTTTCTGTGAATAACTCCTGAACCGTAAGTCCTAGACGCTCGCTCTTGGCTGCATTCGATTCAGCTCGTGGCAGCCAGTCTAAAAAACACTATCTTGGACTTCTCTGCATGTTTCCCAGGCGAGAAATTGGCAGCATGTTCAGAACCATGTTTCTGTGAATAACTCCTGAACCGTAAGTCCTAGACGCTCGCTCTTGGCTGCATTCGATTCAGCTCGTGGCAGCCAGTCTAAAAAACACTATCTTGGACTTCTCTGCATGTTTCCCAGGCGAGAAATTGGCAGCATGTTCAGAACCATGTTTCTGTGAATAACTCCTGAACCGTAAGTCCTAGACGCTCGCTCTTGGCTGCATTCGATTCAGCTCGTGGCAGCCAGTCTAAAAAACACTATCTTGGACTTCTCTGCATGTTTCCCAGGCGAGCAATTGGCAGCATGTTCAGAACCATGTTTCTGTGAATAACTCCTGAACCGTAAGTCCTAGACGCTCGCTCTTGGCTGCATTCGATTCAGCTCGTGGCAGCCAGTCTAAAAAACACTATCTTGGACTTCTCTGCATGTTTCCCAGGCGAGAAATTGGCAGCATGTTCAGAACCATGTTTCTGTGAATAACTCCTGAACCGTAAGTCCTAGACGCTCGATCTTGGCGGCATTCGTCTCAGCGCCTGGCAATTAGTATAGGAGCACTGTGTTTGACTTCTCTGGATGTTTCCCAGGCGAGTTATTGACAAGTAAATCCTAGACGCTCGATCTTGGTTATTTTCGCTTTCGCGGCTGGCAGTAAAAGAACCATGTTTCTGTGAATAACTCCTGAACCGTAAGTCCTAGACGCTCGCTCTTGGCTGCATTCGATTCAGCTCGTGGCAGCCAGTCTAAAAAACACTATCTTGGACTTCTCTGCATGTTCCTAAGGCAAATGTTTCTAAAGCTAATTCTTGAACCGTAAGTCCTAGACGCTCGATCTTGGCGGCATTCGTCTCAGCGCCTGGCAATTAGTATAGGAGCACTGTGTTTGACTTCTCTGGATGTTTCCCAGGCGAGTTATTGACAAGTAAATCCTAGACGCTCGATCTTGGTTATTTTCGCTTTCGCGGCTGGCAGTAAAAGAACCATGTTTCTGTGAATAACTCCTGAACCGTAAGTCCTAGACGCTCGCTCTTGGCTGCATTCGATTCAGCTCGTGGCAGCCAGTCTAAAAAACACTATCTTGGACTTCTCTGCATGTTTCCCAGGCGAGAAATTGGCAGCATGTTCAGAACCATGTTTCTGTGAATAACTCCTGAACCGTAAGTCCTAGACGCTCGCTCTTGGCTGCATTCGATTCAGCTCGTGGCAGCCAGTCTAAAAAACACTATCTTGGACTTCTCTGCATGTTTCCCAGGCGAGAAATTGGCAGCATGTTCAGAACCATGTTTCTGTGAATAACTCCTGAACCGTAAGTCCTAGACGCTCGCTCTTGGCTGCATTCGATTCAGCTCGTGGCAGCCAGTCTAAAAAACACTATCTTGGACTTCTCTGCATGTTTCCCAGGCGAGAAATTGGCAGCATGTTCAGAACCATGTTTCTGTGAATAACTCCTGAACCGTAAGTCCTAGACGCTCGCTCTTGGCTGCATTCGATTCAGCTCGTGGCAGCCAGTCTAAAAAACACTATCTTGGACTTCTCTGCATGTTTCCCAGGCGAGCAATTGGCAGCATGTTCAGAACCATGTTTCTGTGAATAACTCCTGAACCGTAAGTCCTAGACGCTCGCTCTTGGCTGCATTCGATTCAGCTCGTGGCAGCCAGTCTAAAAAACACTATCTTGGACTTCTCTGCATGTTTCCCAGGCGAGAAATTGGCAGCATGTTCAGAACCATGTTTCTGTGAATAACTCCTGAACCGTAAGTCCTAGACGCTCGATCTTGGCGGCATTCGTCTCAGCGCCTGGCAATTAGTATAGGAGCACTGTGTTTGACTTCTCTGGATGTTTCCCAGGCGAGTTATTGACAAGTAAATCCTAGACGCTCGATCTTGGTTATTTTCGCTTTCGCGGCTGGCAGTAAAAGAACCATGTTTCTGTGAATAACTCCTGAACCGTAAGTCCTAGACGCTCGCTCTTGGCTGCATTCGATTCAGCTCGTGGCAGCCAGTCTAAAAAACACTATCTTGGACTTCTCTGCATGTTCCTAAGGCAAATGTTTCTAAAGCTAATTCTTGAACCGTAAGTCCTAGACGCTCGATCTTGGCGGCATTCGTCTCAGCGCCTGGCAATTAGTATAGGAGCACTGTGTTTGACTTCTCTGGATGTTTCCCAGGCGAGTTATTGACAAGTAAATCCTAGACGCTCGATCTTGGTTATTTTCGCTTTCGCGGCTGGCAGTAAAAGAACCATGTTTCTGTGAATAACTCCTGAACCGTAAGTCCTAGACGCTCGCTCTTGGCTGCATTCGATTCAGCTCGTGGCAGCCAGTCTAAAAAACACTATCTTGGACTTCTCTGCATGTTTCCCAGGCGAGCAATTTGCAGCATGTTCAGAACCATGTTTCTGTGAATAACTCCTGAACCGTAAGTCCTAGACGCTCGCTCTTGGCTGCATTCGATTCAGCTCGTGGCAGCCAGTCTAAAAAACACTATCTTGGACTTCTCTGCATGTTCCTAAGGCAAATGTTTCTAAAGCTAATTCTTGAACCGTAAGTCCTAGACGCTCGATCTTGGCGGCATTCGTCTCAGCGCCTGGCAATTAGTATAGGAGCACTGTGTTTGACTTCTCTGGATGTTTCCCAGGCGAGTTATTGACAAGTAAATCCTAGACGCTCGATCTTGGTTATTTTCGCTTTCGCGGCTGGCAGTAAAAGAACCATGTTTCTGTGAATAACTCCTGAACCGTAAGTCCTAGACGCTCGCTCTTGGCTGCATTCGATTCAGCTCGTGGCAGCCAGTCTAAAAAACACTATCTTGGACTTCTCTGCATGTTTCCCAGGCGAGCAATTGGCAGCATGTTCAGAACCATGTTTCTGTGAATAACTCCTGAACTGTAAGTCCTAGACGCTCGCTCTTGGCTGCATTCGATTCAGCTCGTGGCAGCCAGTCTAAAAAACACTATCTTGGACTTCTCTGCATGTTTCCCAGGCGAGAAATTGGCAGCATGTTCAGAACCATGTTTCTGTGAATAACTCCTGAACCGTAAGTCCTAGACGCTCGCTCTTGGCTGCATTCGATTCAGCTCGTGGCAGCCAGTCTAAAAAACACTATCTTGGACTTCTCTGCATGTTTCCCAGGCGAGAAATTGGCAGCATGTTCAGAACCATGTTTCTGTGAATAACTCCTGAACCGTAAGTCCTAGACGCTCGCTCTTGGCTGCATTCGATTCAGCTCGTGGCAGCCAGTCTAAAAAACACTATCTTGGACTTCTCTGCATGTTTCCCAGGCGAGCAATTGGCAGCATGTTCAGAACCATGTTTCTGTGAATAACTCCTGAACCGTAAGTCCTAGACGCTCGCTCTTGGCTGCATTCGATTCAGCTCGTGGCAGCCAGTCTAAAAAACACTATCTTGGACTTCTCTGCATGTTTCCCAGGCGAGAAATTGGCAGCATGTTCAGAACCATGTTTCTGTGAATAACTCCTGAACCGTAAGTCCTAGACGCTCGCTCTTGGCTGCATTCGATTCAGCTCGTGGCAGCCAGTCTAAAAAACACTATCTTGGACTTCTCTGCATGTTTCCCAGACGAGAAATTGGCAGCATGTTCAGAACCATGTTTCTGTGAATAACTCCTGAACCGTAAGTCCTAGACGCTCGATCTTGGCGGCATTCGTCTCAGCGCCTGGCAATTAGTATAGGAGCACTGTGTTTGACTTCTCTGGATGTTTCCCAGGCGAGTTATTGACAAGTAAATCCTAGACGCTCGATCTTGGTTATTTTCGCTTTCGCGGCTGGCAGTAAAAGAACCATGTTTCTGTGAATAACTCCTGAACCGTAAGTCCTAGACGCTCGCTCTTGGCTGCATTCGATTCAGCTCGTGGCAGCCAGTCTAAAAAACACTATCTTGGACTTCTCTGCATGTTTCCCAGGCGAGCAATTGGCAGCATGTTCAGAACCATGTTTCTGTGAATAACTCCTGAACCGTAAGTCCTAGACGCTCGCTCTTGGCTGCATTCGATTCAGCTCGTGGCAGCCAGTCTAAAAAACACTATCTTGGACTTCTCTGCATGTTCCTAAGGCAAATGTTTCTAAAGCTAATTCTTGAACCGTAAGTCCTAGACGCTCGATCTTGGCGGCATTCGTCTCAGCGCCTGGCAATTAGTATAGGAGCACTGTGTTTGACTTCTCTGGATGTTTCCCAGGCGAGTTATTGACAAGTAAATCCTAGACGCTCGATCTTGGTTATTTTCGCTTTCGCGGCTGGCAGTAAAAGAACCATGTTTCTGTGAATAACTCCTGAACCGTAAGTCCTAGACGCTCGCTCTTGGCTGCATTCGATTCAGCTCGTGGCAGCCAGTCTAAAAAACACTATCTTGGACTTCTCTGCATGTTTCCCAGGCGAGCAATTGGCAGCATGTTCAGAACCATGTTTCTGTGAATAACTCCTGAACCGTAAGTCCTAGACGCTCGCTCTTGGCTGCATTCGATTCAGCTCGTGGCAGCCAGTCTAAAAAACACTATCTTGGACTTCTCTGCATGTTCCTAAGGCAAATGTTTCTAAAGCTAATTCTTGAACCGTAAGTCCTAGACGCTCGATCTTGGCGGCATTCGTCTCAGCGCCTGGCAATTAGTATAGGAGCACTGTGTTTGACTTCTCTGGATGTTTCCCAGGCGAGTTATTGACAAGTAAATCCTAGACGCTCGATCTTGGTTATTTTCGCTTTCGCGGCTGGCAGTAAAAGAACCATGTTTCTGTGAATAACTCCTGAACCGTAAGTCCTAGACGCTCGCTCTTGGCTGCATTCGATTCAGCTCGTGGCAGCCAGTCTAAAAAACACTATCTTGGACTTCTCTGCATGTTTCCCAGGCGAGCAATTGGCAGCATGTTCAGAACCATGTTTCTGTGAATAACTCCTGAACCGTAAGTCCTAGACGCTCGCTCTTGGCTGCATTCGATTCAGCTCGTGGCAGCCAGTCTAAAAAACACTATCTTGGACTTCTCTGCATGTTTCCCAGGCGAGAAATTGGCAGCATGTTCAGAACCATGTTTCTGTGAATAACTCCTGAACCGTAAGTCCTAGACGCTCGCTCTTGGCTGCATTCGATTCAGCTCGTGGCAGCCAGTCTAAAAAACACTATCTTGGACTTCTCTGCATGTTTCCCAGACGAGAAATTGGCAGCATGTTCAGAACCATGTTTCTGTGAATAACTCCTGAACCGTAAGTCCTAGACGCTCGCTCTTGGCTGCATTCGATTCAGCTCGTGGCAGCCAGTCTAAAAAACACTATCTTGGACTTCTCTGCATGTTTCCCAGGCGAGAAATTGGCAGCATGTTCAGAACCATGTTTCTGTGAATAACTCCTGAACCGTAAGTCCTAGACGCTCGCTCTTGGCTGCATTCGATTCAGCTCGTGGCAGCCAGTCTAAAAAACACTATCTTGGACTTCTCTGCATGTTTCCCAGGCGAGCAATTGGCAGCATGTTCAGAACCATGTTTCTGTGAATAACTCCTGAACCGTAAGTCCTAGACGCTCGCTCTTGGCTGCATTCGATTCAGCTCGTGGCAGCCAGTCTAAAAAACACTATCTTGGACTTCTCTGCATGTTTCCCAGGCGAGAAATTGGCAGCATGTTCAGAACCATGTTTCTGTGAATAACTCCTGAACCGTAAGTCCTAGACGCTCGATCTTGGCGGCATTCGTCTCAGCGCCTGGCAATTAGTATAGGAGCACTGTGTTTGACTTCTCTGGATGTTTCCCAGGCGAGTTATTGACAAGTAAATCCTAGACGCTCGATCTTGGTTATTTTCGCTTTCGCGGCTGGCAGTAAAAGAACCATGTTTCTGTGAATAACTCCTGAACCGTAAGTCCTAGACGCTCGCTCTTGGCTGCATTCGATTCAGCTCGTGGCAGCCAGTCTAAAAAACACTATCTTGGACTTCTCTGCATGTTTCCCAGGCGAGAAATTGGCAGCATGTTCAGAACCATGTTTCTGTGAATAACTCCTGAACCGTAAGTCCTAGACGCTCGCTCTTGGCTGCATTCGATTCAGCTCGTGGCAGCCAGTCTAAAAAACACTATCTTGGACTTCTCTGCATGTTTCCCAGGCGAGAAATTGGCAGCATGTTCAGAACCATGTTTCTGTGAATAACTCCTGAACCGTAAGTCCTAGACGCTCGCTCTTGGCTGCATTCGATTCAGCTCGTGGCAGCCAGTCTAAAAAACACTATCTTGGACTTCTCTGCATGTTTCCCAGGCGAGAAATTGGCAGCATGTTCAGAACCATGTTTCTGTGAATAACTCCTGAACCGTAAGTCCTAGACGCTCGCTCTTGGCTGCATTCGATTCAGCTCGTGGCAGCCAGTCTAAAAAACACTATCTTGGACTTCTCTGCATGTTTCCCAGGCGAGCAATTGGCAGCATGTTCAGAACCATGTTTCTGTGAATAACTCCTGAACCGTAAGTCCTAGACGCTCGCTCTTGGCTGCATTCGATTCAGCTCGTGGCAGCCAGTCTAAAAAACACTATCTTGGACTTCTCTGCATGTTTCCCAGACGAGAAATTGGCAGCATGTTCAGAACCATGTTTCTGTGAATAACTCCTGAACCGTAAGTCCTAGACGCTCGATCTTGGCGGCATTCGTCTCAGCGCCTGGCAATTAGTATAGCAGCACTGTGTTTGACTTCTCTGGATGTTTCCCAGGCGAGTTATTGACAAGTAAATCCTAGACGCTCGATCTTGGTTATTTTCGCTTTCGCGGCTGGCAGTAAAAGAACCATGTTTCTGTGAATAACTCCTGAACCGTAAGTCCTAGACGCTCGCTCTTGGCTGCATTCGATTCAGCTCGTGGCAGCCAGTCTAAAAAACACTATCTTGGACTTCTCTGCATGTTTCCCAGGCGAGCAATTGGCAGCATGTTCAGAACCATGTTTCTGTGAATAACTCCTGAACCGTAAGTCCTAGACGCTCGCTCTTGGCTGCATTCGATTCAGCTCGTGGCAGCCAGTCTAAAAAACACTATCTTGGACTTCTCTGCATGTTCCTAAGGCAAATGTTTCTAAAGCTAATTCTTGAACCGTAAGTCCTAGACGCTCGATCTTGGCGGCATTCGTCTCAGCGCCTGGCAATTAGTATAGGAGCACTGTGTTTGACTTCTCTGGATGTTTCCCAGGCGAGTTATTGACAAGTAAATCCTAGACGCTCGATCTTGGTTATTTTCGCTTTCGCGGCTGGCAGTAAAAGAACCATGTTTCTGTGAATAACTCCTGAACCGTAAGTCCTAGACGCTCGCTCTTGGCTGCATTCGATTCAGCTCGTGGCAGCCAGTCTAAAAAACACTATCTTGGACTTCTCTGCATGTTTCCCAGGCGAGCAATTGGCAGCATGTTCAGAACCATGTTTCTGTGAATAACTCCTGAACCGTAAGTCCTAGACGCTCGCTCTTGGCTGCATTCGATTCAGCTCGTGGCAGCCAGTCTAAAAAACACTATCTTGGACTTCTCTGCATGTTTCCCAGGCGAGAAATTGGCAGCATGTTCAGAACCATGTTTCTGTGAATAACTCCTGAACCGTAAGTCCTAGACGCTCGCTCTTGGCTGCATTCGATTCAGCTCGTGGCAGCCAGTCTAAAAAACACTATCTTGGACTTCTCTGCATGTTTCCCAGGCGAGCAATTGGCAGCATGTTCAGAACCATGTTTCTGTGAATAACTCCTGAACCGTAAGTCCTAGACGCTCGCTCTTGGCTGCATTCGATTCAGCTCGTGGCAGCCAGTCTAAAAAACACTATCTTGGACTTCTCTGCATGTTTCCCAGGCGAGAAATTGGCAGCATGTTCAGAACCATGTTTCTGTGAATAACTCCTGAACCGTAAGTCCTAGACGCTCGATCTTGGCGGCATTCGTCTCAGCGCCTGGCAATTAGTATAGGAGCACTGTGTTTGACTTCTCTGGATGTTTCCCAGGCGAGTTATTGACAAGTAAATCCTAGACGCTCGATCTTGGTTATTTTCGCTTTCGCGGCTGGCAGTAAAAGAACCATGTTTCTGTGAATAACTCCTGAACCGTAAGTCCTAGACGCTCGCTCTTGGCTGCATTCGATTCAGCTCGTGGCAGCCAGTCTAAAAAACACTATCTTGGACTTCTCTGCATGTTTCCCAGGCGAGAAATTGGCAGCATGTTCAGAACCATGTTTCTGTGAATAACTCCTGAACCGTAAGTCCTAGACGCTCGATCTTGGCGGCATTCGTCTCAGCGCCTGGCAATTAGTATAGGAGCACTGTGTTTGACTTCTCTGGATGTTTCCCAGGCGAGTTATTGACAAGTAAATCCTAGACGCTCGATCTTGGTTATTTTCGCTTTCGCGGCTGGCAGTAAAAGAACCATGTTTCTGTGAATAACTCCTGAACCGTAAGTCCTAGACGCTCGCTCTTGGCTGCATTCGATTCAGCTCGTGGCAGCCAGTCTAAAAAACACTATCTTGGACTTCTCTGCATGTTTCCCAGGCGAGAAATTGGCAGCATGTTCAGAACCATGTTTCTGTGAATAACTCCTGAACCGTAAGTCCTAGACGCTCGCTCTTGGCTGCATTCGATTCAGCTCGTGGCAGCCAGTCTAAAAAACACTATCTTGGACTTCTCTGCATGTTTCCCAGGCGAGAAATTGGCAGCATGTTCAGAACCATGTTTCTGTGAATAACTCCTGAACCGTAAGTCCTAGACGCTCGCTCTTGGCTGCATTCGATTCAGCTCGTGGCAGCCAGTCTAAAAAACACTATCTTGGACTTCTCTGCATGTTTCCCAGGCGAGAAATTGGCAGCATGTTCAGAACCATGTTTCTGTGAATAACTCCTGAACCGTAAGTCCTAGACGCTCGATCTTGGCGGCATTCGTCTCAGCGCCTGGCAATTAGTATAGGAGCACTGTGTTTGACTTCTCTGGATGTTTCCCAGGCGAGTTATTGACAAGTAAATCCTAGACGCTCGATCTTGGTTATTTTCGCTTTCGCGGCTGGCAGTAAAAGAACCATGTTTCTGTGAATAACTCCTGAACCGTAAGTCCTAGACGCTCGCTCTTGGCTGCATTCGATTCAGCTCGTGGCAGCCAGTCTAAAAAACACTATCTTGGACTTCTCTGCATGTTTCCCAGGCGAGCAATTGGCAGCATGTTCAGAACCATGTTTCTGTGAATAACTCCTGAACCGTAAGTCCTAGACGCTCGCTCTTGGCTGCATTCGATTCAGCTCGTGGCAGCCAGTCTAAAAAACACTATCTTGGACTTCTCTGCATGTTCCTAAGGCAAATGTTTCTAAAGCTAATTCTTGAACCGTAAGTCCTAGACGCTCGATCTTGGCGGCATTCGTCTCAGCGCCTGGCAATTAGTATAGGAGCACTGTGTTTGACTTCTCTGGATGTTTCCCAGGCGAGTTATTGACAAGTAAATCCTAGACGCTCGATCTTGGTTATTTTCGCTTTCGCGGCTGGCAGTAAAAGAACCATGTTTCTGTGAATAACTCCTGAACCGTAAGTCCTAGACGCTCGCTCTTGGCTGCATTCGATTCAGCTCGTGGCAGCCAGTCTAAAAAACACTATCTTGGACTTCTCTGCATGTTTCCCAGGCGAGAAATTGGCAGCATGTTCAGAACCATGTTTCTGTGAATAACTCCTGAACCGTAAGTCCTAGACGCTCGCTCTTGGCTGCATTCGATTCAGCTCGTGGCAGCCAGTCTAAAAAACACTATCTTGGACTTCTCTGCATGTTTCCCAGGCGAGAAATTGGCAGCATGTTCAGAACCATGTTTCTGTGAATAACTCCTGAACCGTAAGTCCTAGACGCTCGATCTTGGCGGCATTCGTCTCAGCGCCTGGCAATTAGTATAGGAGCACTGTGTTTGACTTCTCTGGATGTTTCCCAGGCGAGTTATTGACAAGTAAATCCTAGACGCTCGATCTTGGTTATTTTCGCTTTCGCGGCTGGCAGTAAAAGAACCATGTTTCTGTGAATAACTCCTGAACCGTAAGTCCTAGACGCTCGCTCTTGGCTGCATTCGATTCAGCTCGTGGCAGCCAGTCTAAAAAACACTATCTTGGACTTCTCTGCATGTTTCCCAGACGAGAAATTGGCAGCATGTTCAGAACCATGTTTCTGTGAATAACTCCTGAACCGTAAGTCCTAGACGCTCGATCTTGGCGGCATTCGTCTCAGCGCCTGGCAATTAGTATAGGAGCACTGTGTTTGACTTCTCTGGATGTTTCCCAGGCGAGTTATTGACAAGTAAATCCTAGACGCTCGATCTTGGTTATTTTCGCTTTCGCGGCTGGCAGTAAAAGAACCATGTTTCTGTGAATAACTCCTGAACCGTAAGTCCTAGACGCTCGCTCTTGGCTGCATTCGATTCAGCTCGTGGCAGCCAGTCTAAAAAACACTATCTTGGACTTCTCTGCATGTTTCCCAGGCGAGAAATTGGCAGCATGTTCAGAACCATGTTTCTGTGAATAACTCCTGAACCGTAAGTCCTAGACGCTCGCTCTTGGCTGCATTCGATTCAGCTCGTGGCAGCCAGTCTAAAAAACACTATCTTGGACTTCTCTGCATGTTTCCCAGGCGAGAAATTGGCAGCATGTTCAGAACCATGTTTCTGTGAATAACTCCTGAACCGTAAGTCCTAGACGCTCGCTCTTGGCTGCATTCGATTCAGCTCGTGGCAGCCAGTCTAAAAAACACTATCTTGGACTTCTCTGCATGTTTCCCAGGCGAGAAATTGGCAGCATGTTCAGAACCATGTTTCTGTGAATAACTCCTGAACCGTAAGTCCTAGACGCTCGATCTTGGCGGCATTCGTCTCAGCGCCTGGCAATTAGTATAGGAGCACTGTGTTTGACTTCTCTGGATGTTTCCCAGGCGAGTTATTGACAAGTAAATCCTAGACGCTCGATCTTGGTTATTTTCGCTTTCGCGGCTGGCAGTAAAAGAACCATGTTTCTGTGAATAACTCCTGAACCGTAAGTCCTAGACGCTCGCTCTTGGCTGCATTCGATTCAGCTCGTGGCAGCCAGTCTAAAAAACACTATCTTGGACTTCTCTGCATGTTTCCCAGGCGAGCAATTGGCAGCATGTTCAGAACCATGTTTCTGTGAATAACTCCTGAACCGTAAGTCCTAGACGCTCGCTCTTGGCTGCATTCGATTCAGCTCGTGGCAGCCAGTCTAAAAAACACTATCTTGGACTTCTCTGCATGTTCCTAAGGCAAATGTTTCTAAAGCTAATTCTTGAACCGTAAGTCCTAGACGCTCGATCTTGGCGGCATTCGTCTCAGCGCCTGGCAATTAGTATAGGAGCACTGTGTTTGACTTCTCTGGATGTTTCCCAGGCGAGTTATTGACAAGTAAATCCTAGACGCTCGATCTTGGTTATTTTCGCTTTCGCGGCTGGCAGTAAAAGAACCATGTTTCTGTGAATAACTCCTGAACCGTAAGTCCTAGACGCTCGCTCTTGGCTGCATTCGATTCAGCTCGTGGCAGCCAGTCTAAAAAACACTATCTTGGACTTCTCTGCATGTTTCCCAGGCGAGAAATTGGCAGCATGTTCAGAACCATGTTTCTGTGAATAACTCCTGAACCGTAAGTCCTAGACGCTCGCTCTTGGCTGCATTCGATTCAGCTCGTGGCAGCCAGTCTAAAAAACACTATCTTGGACTTCTCTGCATGTTTCCCAGGCGAGAAATTGGCAGCATGTTCAGAACCATGTTTCTGTGAATAACTCCTGAACCGTAAGTCCTAGACGCTCGATCTTGGCGGCATTCGTCTCAGCGCCTGGCAATTAGTATAGGAGCACTGTGTTTGACTTCTCTGGATGTTTCCCAGGCGAGTTATTGACAAGTAAATCCTAGACGCTCGATCTTGGTTATTTTCGCTTTCGCGGCTGGCAGTAAAAGAACCATGTTTCTGTGAATAACTCCTGAACCGTAAGTCCTAGACGCTCGCTCTTGGCTGCATTCGATTCAGCTCGTGGCAGCCAGTCTAAAAAACACTATCTTGGACTTCTCTGCATGTTTCCCAGACGAGAAATTGGCAGCATGTTCAGAACCATGTTTCTGTGAATAACTCCTGAACCGTAAGTCCTAGACGCTCGATCTTGGCGGCATTCGTCTCAGCGCCTGGCAATTAGTATAGGAGCACTGTGTTTGACTTCTCTGGATGTTTCCCAGGCGAGTTATTGACAAGTAAATCCTAGACGCTCGATCTTGGTTATTTTCGCTTTCGCGGCTGGCAGTAAAAGAACCATGTTTCTGTGAATAACTCCTGAACCGTAAGTCCTAGACGCTCGCTCTTGGCTGCATTCGATTCAGCTCGTGGCAGCCAGTCTAAAAAACACTATCTTGGACTTCTCTGCATGTTTCCCAGGCGAGCAATTGGCAGCATGTTCAGAACCATGTTTC
>NW_027462367.1:0-57733 GCF_050947455.1 Rhinoderma darwinii
TCGATTCAGCTCGTGGCAGCCAGTCTAAAAAACACTATCTTGGACTTCTCTGCATGTTTCCCAGGCGAGCAATTGGCAGCATGTTCAGAACCATGTTTCTGTGAATAACTCCTGAACCGTAAGTCCTAGACGCTCGCTCTTGGCTGCATTCGATTCAGCTCGTGGCAGCCAGTCTAAAAAACACTATCTTGGACTTCTCTGCATGTTCCTAAGGCAAATGTTTCTAAAGCTAATTCTTGAACCGTAAGTCCTAGACGCTCGATCTTGGCGGCATTCGTCTCAGCGCCACGCAATTAGTATAGGAGCACTGTGTTTGACTTCTCTGGATGTTTCCCAGGCGAGTTATTGACAAGTAAATCCTAGACGCTCGATCTTGGTTATTTTCGCTTTCGCGGCTGGCAGTAAAAGAACCATGTTTCTGTGAATAACTCCTGAACCGTAAGTCCTAGACGCTCGCTCTTGGCTGCATTCGATTCAGCTCGTGGCAGCCAGTCTAAAAAACACTATCTCGGACTTCTCTGCATGTTTCCCAGGCGAGCAATTGGCAGCATGTTCAGAACCATATTTCTGTGAATAACTCCTGAACCGTAAGTCCTAGACGCTCGCTCTTGGCTGCATTCGATTCAGCTCGTGGCAGCCAGTCTAAAAAACACTATCTTGGACTTCTCTGCATGTTTCCCAGGCGAGAAATTGGCAGCATGTTCAGAACCATGTTTCTGTGAATAACTCCTGAACCGTAAGTCCTAGACGCTCGCTCTTGGCTGCATTCGATTCAGCTCGTGGCAGCCAGTCTAAAAAACACTATCTTGGACTTCTCTGCATGTTTCCCAGGCGAGCAATTGGCAGCATGTTCAGAACCATGTTTCTGTGAATAACTCCTGAACCGTAAGTCCTAGACGCTCGCTCTTGGCTGCATTCGATTCAGCTCGTGGCAGCCAGTCTAAAAAACTCTATCTTGGACTTCTCTGCATGTTTCCCAGGCGAGCAATTGGCAGCATGTTCAGAACCATGTTTCTGTGAATAACTCCTGAACCGTAAGTCCTAGACGCTCGCTCTTGGCTGCATTCGATTCAGCTCGTGGCAGCCAGTCTAAAAAACACTATCTTGGACTTCTCTGCATGTTCCTAAGGCAAATGTTTCTAAAGCTAATTCTTGAACCGTAAGTCCTAGACGCTCGATCTTGGCGGCATTCGTCTCAGCGCCACGCAATTAGTATAGGAGCACTGTGTTTGACTTCTCTGGATGTTTCCCAGGCGAGTTATTGACAAGTAAATCCTAGACGCTCGATCTTGGTTATTTTCGCTTTCGCGGCTGGCAGTAAAAGAACCATGTTTCTGTGAATAACTCCTGAACCGTAAGTCCTAGACGCTCGCTCTTGGCTGCATTCGATTCAGCTCGTGGCAGCCAGTCTAAAAAACACTATCTTGGACTTCTCTGCATGTTTCCCAGGCGAGAAATTGGCAGCATGTTCAGAACCATGTTTCTGTGAATAACTCCTGAACCGTAAGTCCTAGACGCTCGCTCTTGGCTGCATTCGATTCAGCTCGTGGCAGCCAGTCTAAAAAACACTATCTCGGACTTCTCTGCATGTTTCCCAGGCGAGCAATTGGCAGCATGTTCAGAACCATATTTCTGTGAATAACTCCTGAACCGTAAGTCCTAGACGCTCGCTCTTGGCTGCATTCGATTCAGCTCGTGGCAGCCAGTCTAAAAAACACTATCTTGGACTTCTCTGCATGTTTCCCAGGCGAGAAATTGGCAGCATGTTCAGAACCATGTTTCTGTGAATAACTCCTGAACCGTAAGTCCTAGACGCTCGATCTTGGCGGCATTCGTCTCAGCGCCTGGCAATTAGTATAGGAGCACTGTGTTTGACTTCTCTGGATGTTTCCCAGGCGAGTTATTGACAAGTAAATCCTAGACGCTCGATCTTGGTTATTTTCGCTTTCGCGGCTGGCAGTAAAAGAACCATGTTTCTGTGAATAACTCCTGAACCGTAAGTCCTAGACGCTCGCTCTTGGCTGCATTCGATTCAGCTCGTGGCAGCCAGTCTAAAAAACACTATCTTGGACTTCTCTGCATGTTTCCCAGGCGAGCAATTGGCAGCATGTTCAGAACCATGTTTCTGTGAATAACTCCTGAACCGTAAGTCCTAGACGCTCGCTCTTGGCTGCATTCGATTCAGCTCGTGGCAGCCAGTCTAAAAAACTCTATCTTGGACTTCTCTGCATGTTTCCCAGGCGAGCAATTGGCAGCATGTTCAGAACCATGTTTCTGTGAATAACTCCTGAACCGTCAGTCCTAGACGCTCGCTCTTGGCTGCATTCGATTCAGCTCGTGGCAGCCAGTCTAAAAAACACTATCTTGGACTTCTCTGCATGTTCCTAAGGCAAATGTTTCTAAAGCTAATTCTTGAACCGTAAGTCCTAGACGCTCGATCTTGGCGGCATTCGTCTCAGCGCCACGCAATTAGTATAGGAGCACTGTGTTTGACTTCTCTGGATGTTTCCCAGGCGAGTTATTGACAAGTAAATCCTAGACGCTCGATCTTGGTTATTTTCGCTTTCGCGGCTGGCAGTAAAAGAACCATGTTTCTGTGAATAACTCCTGAACCGTAAGTCCTAGACGCTCGCTCTTGGCTGCATTCGATTCAGCTCGTGGCAGCCAGTCTAAAAAACACTATCTTGGACTTCTCTGCATGTTTCCCAGGCGAGAAATTGGCAGCATGTTCAGAACCATGTTTCTGTGAATAACTCCTGAACCGTAAGTCCTAGACGCTCGCTCTTGGCTGCATTCGATTCAGCTCGTGGCAGCCAGTCTAAAAAACACTATCTCGGACTTCTCTGCATGTTTCCCAGGCGAGCAATTGGCAGCATGTTCAGAACCATATTTCTGTGAATAACTCCTGAACCGTAAGTCCTAGACGCTCGCTCTTGGCTGCATTCGATTCAGCTCGTGGCAGCCAGTCTAAAAAACACTATCTTGGACTTCTCTGCATGTTTCCCAGGCGAGAAATTGGCAGCATGTTCAGAACCATGTTTCTGTGAATAACTCCTGAACCGTAAGTCCTAGACGCTCGATCTTGGCGGCATTCGTCTCAGCGCCTGGCAATTAGTATAGGAGCACTGTGTTTGACTTCTCTGGATGTTTCCCAGGCGAGTTATTGACAAGTAAATCCTAGACGCTCGATCTTGGTTATTTTCGCTTTCGCGGCTGGCAGTAAAAGAACCATGTTTCTGTGAATAACTCCTGAACCGTAAGTCCTAGACGCTCGCTCTTGGCTGCATTCGATTCAGCTCGTGGCAGCCAGTCTAAAAAACACTATCTTGGACTTCTCTGCATGTTTCCCAGGCGAGCAATTGGCAGCATGTTCAGAACCATGTTTCTGTGAATAACTCCTGAACCGTAAGTCCTAGACGCTCGCTCTTGGCTGCATTCGATTCAGCTCGTGGCAGCCAGTCTAAAAAACACTATCTTGGACTTCTCTGCATGTTCCTAAGGCAAATGTTTCTAAAGCTAATTCTTGAACCGTAAGTCCTAGACGCTCGATCTTGGCGGCATTCGTCTCAGCGCCAGGCAATTAGTATAGGAGCACTGTGTTTGACTTCTCTGGATGTTTCCCAGGCGAGTTATTGACAAGTAAATCCTAGACGCTCGATCTTGGTTATTTTCGCTTTCGCGGCTGGCAGTAAAAGAACCATGTTTCTGTGAATAACTCCTGAACCGTAAGTCCTAGACGCTCGCTCTTGGCTGCATTCGATTCAGCTCGTGGCAGCCAGTCTAAAAAACACTATCTTGGACTTCTCTGCATGTTTCCCAGGCGAGCAATTGGCAGCATGTTCAGAACCATGTTTCTGTGAATAACTCCTGAACCGTAAGTCCTAGACGCTCGCTCTTGGCTGCATTCGATTCAGCTCGTGGCAGCCAGTCTAAAAAACACTATCTTGGACTTCTCTGCATGTTTCCCAGGCGAGAAATTGGCAGCATGTTCAGAACCATGTTTCTGTGAATAACTCCTGAACCGTAAGTCCTAGACGCTCGATCTTGGCGGCATTCGTCTCAGCGCCTGGCAATTAGTATAGGAGCACTGTGTTTGACTTCTCTGGATGTTTCCCAGGCGAGTTATTGACAAGTAAATCCTAGACGCTCGATCTTGGTTATTTTCGCTTTCGCGGCTGGCAGTAAAAGAACCATGTTTCTGTGAATAACTCCTGAACCGTAAGTCCTAGACGCTCGCTCTTGGCTGCATTCGATTCAGCTCGTGGCAGCCAGTCTAAAAAACACTATCTTGGACTTCTCTGCATGTTTCCCAGACGAGAAATTGGCAGCATGTTCAGAACCATGTTTCTGTGAATAACTCCTGAACCGTAAGTCCTAGACGCTCGATCTTGGCGGCATTCGTCTCAGCGCCTGGCAGTTAGTATAGGAGCACTGTGTTTGACTTCTCTGGATGTTTCCCAGGCGAGTTATTGACAAGTAAATCCTAGACGCTCGATCTTGGTTATTTTCGCTTTCGCGGCTGGCAGTAAAAGAACCATGTTTCTGTGAATAACTCCTGAACCGTAAGTCCTAGACGCTCGCTCTTGGCTGCATTCGATTCAGCTCGTGGCAGCCAGTCTAAAAAACACTATCTTGGACTTCTCTGCATGTTTCCCAGGCGAGCAATTGGCAGCATGTTCAGAACCATGTTTCTGTGAATAACTCCTGAACCGTAAGTCCTAGACGCTCGCTCTTGGCTGCATTCGATTCAGCTCGTGGCAGCCAGTCTAAAAAACACTATCTTGGACTTCTCTGCATGTTTCCCAGGCGAGAAATTGGCAGCATGTTCAGAACCATGTTTCTGTGAATAACTCCTGAACCGTAAGTCCTAGACGCTCGCTCTTGGCTGCATTCGATTCAGCTCGTGGCAGCCAGTCTAAAAAACACTATCTTGGACTTCTCTGCATGTTTCCCAGGCGAGCAATTGGCAGCATGTTCAGAACCATGTTTCTGTGAATAACTCCTGAACCGTAAGTCCTAGACGCTCGATCTTGGCGGCATTCGTCTCAGCGCCTGGCAATTAGTATAGGAGCACTGTGTTTGACTTCTCTGGATGTTTCCCAGGCGAGTTATTGACAAGTAAATCCTAGACGCTCGATCTTGGTTATTTTCGCTTTCGCGGCTGGCAGTAAAAGAACCATGTTTCTGTGAATAACTCCTGAACCGTAAGTCCTAGACGCTCGCTCTTGGCTGCATTCGATTCAGCTCGTGGCAGCCAGTCTAAAAAACACTATCTTGGACTTCTCTGCATGTTCCTAAGGCAAATGTTTCTAAAGCTAATTCTTGAACCGTAAGTCCTAAACGCTCGATCTTGGCGGCATTCGTCTCAGCGCCAGGCAATTAGTATAGGAGCACTGTGTTTGACTTCTCTGGATGTTTCCCAGGCGAGTTATTGACAAGTAAATCCTAGACGCTCGATCTTGGTTATTTTCGCTTTCGCGGCTGGCAGTAAAAGAACCATGTTTCTGTGAATAACTCCTGAACCGTAAGTCCTAGACGCTCGCTCTTGGCTGCATTCGATTCAGCTCGTGGCAGCCAGTCTAAAAAACACTATCTTGGACTTCTCTGCTTGTTTCCCAGGCGAGCAATTGGCAGCATGTTCAGAACCATGTTTCTGTGAATAACTCCTGAACCGTAAGTCCTAGACGCTCGCTCTTGGCTGCATTCGATTCAGCTCGTGGCAGCCAGTCTAAAAAACACTATCTTGGACTTCTCTGCATGTTTCCCAGGCGAGCAATTGGCAGCATGTTCAGAACCATGTTTCTGTGAATAACTCCTGAACCGTAAGTCCTAGACGCTCGCTCTTGGTTGCATTCGATTCAGCTCGTGGCAGCCAGTCTAAAAAACACTATCTTGGACTTCTCTGCATGTTTCCCAGGCGAGCAATTGGCAGCATGTTCAGAACCATGTTTCTGTGAATAACTCCTGAACCGTAAGTCCTAGACGCTCGCTCTTGGCTGCATTCGATTCAGCTCGTGGCAGCCAGTCTAAAAAACACTATCTTGGACTTCTCTGCATGTTCCTAAGGCAAATGTTTCTAAAGCTAATTCTTGAACCGTAAGTCCTAGACGCTCGATCTTGGCGGCATTCGTCTCAGCGCCACGCAATTAGTATAGGAGCACTGTGTTTGACTTCTCTGGATGTTTCCCAGGCGAGTTATTGACAAGTAAATCCTAGACGCTCGATCTTGGTTATTTTCGCTTTCGCGGCTGGCAGTAAAAGAACCATGTTTCTGTGAATAACTCCTGAACCGTAAGTCCTAGACGCTCGCTCTTGGCTGCATTCGATTCAGCTCGTGGCAGCCAGTCTAAAAAACACTATCTTGGACTTCTCTGCATGTTTCCCAGGCGAGAAATTGGCAGCATGTTCAGAACCATGTTTCTGTGAATAACTCCTGAACCGTAAGTCCTAGACGCTCGCTCTTGGCTGCATTCGATTCAGCTCGTGGCAGCCAGTCTAAAAAACACTATCTCGGACTTCTCTGCATGTTTCCCAGGCGAGCAATTGGCAGCATGTTCAGAACCATATTTCTGTGAATAACTCCTGAACCGTAAGTCCTAGACGCTCGCTCTTGGCTGCATTCGATTCAGCTCGTGGCAGCCAGTCTAAAAAACACTATCTTGGACTTCTCTGCATGTTTCCCAGGCGAGAAATTGGCAGCATGTTCAGAACCATGTTTCTGTGAATAACTCCTGAACCGTAAGTCCTAGACGCTCGATCTTGGCGGCATTCGTCTCAGCGCCTGGCAATTAGTATAGGAGCACTGTGTTTGACTTCTCTGGATGTTTCCCAGGCGAGTTATTGACAAGTAAATCCTAGACGCTCGATCTTGGTTATTTTCGCTTTCGCGGCTGGCAGTAAAAGAACCATGTTTCTGTGAATAACTCCTGAAACGTAAGTCCTAGACGCTCGCTCTTGGCTGCATTCGATTCAGCTCGTGTCAGCCAGTCTAAAAAACACTATCTTGGACTTCTCTGCATGTTTCCCAGGCGAGCAATTGGCAGCATGTTCAGAACCATGTTTCTGTGAATAACTCCTGAACCGTAAGTCCTAGACGCTCGCTCTTGGCTGCATTCGATTCAGCTCGTGGCAGCCAGTCTAAAAAACACTATCTTGGACTTCTCTGCATGTTCCTAAGGCAAATGTTTCTAAAGCTAATTCTTGAACCGTAAGTCCTAGACGCTCGATCTTGGCGGCATTCGTCTCAGCGCCAGGCAATTAGTATAGGAGCACTGTGTTTGACTTCTCTGGATGTTTCCCAGGCGAGTTATTGACAAGTAAATCCTAGACGCTCGATCTTGGTTATTTTCGCTTTCGCGGCTGGCAGTAAAAGAACCATGTTTCTGTGAATAACTCCTGAACCGTAAGTCCTAGACGCTCGCTCTTGGCTGCATTCGATTCAGCTCGTGGCAGCCAGTCTAAAAAACACTATCTTGGACTTCTCTGCATGTTTCCCAGGCGAGAAATTGGCAGCATGTTCAGAACCATGTTTCTGTGAATAACTCCTGAACCGTAAGTCCTAGACGCTCGCTCTTGGCTGCATTCGATTCAGCTCGTGGCAGCCAGTCTAAAAAACACTATCTTGGACTTCTCTGCATGTTTCCCAGGCGAGCAATTGGCAGCATGTTCAGAACCATGTTTCTGTGAATAACTCCTGAACCGTAAGTCCTAGACGCTCGCTCTTGGCTGCATTCGATTCAGCTCGTGGCAGCCAGTCTAAAAAACACTATCTTGGACTTCTCTGCATGTTTCCCAGGCGAGCAATTGGCAGCATGTTCAGAACCATGTTTCTGTGAATAACTCCTGAACCGTAAGTCCTAGACGCTCGCTCTTGGCTGCATTCGATTCAGCTCGTGGCAGCCAGTCTAAAAAACACTATCTTGGACTTCTCTGCATGTTCCTAAGGCAAATGTTTCTAAAGCTAATTCTTGAACCGTAAGTCCTAGACGCTCGATCTTGGCGGCATTCGTCTCAGCGCCAGGCAATTAGTATAGGAGCACTGTGTTTGACTTCTCTGGATGTTTCCCAGGCGAGTTATTGACAAGTAAATCCTAGACGCTCGATCTTGGTTATTTTCGCTTTCGCGGCTGGCAGTAAAAGAACCATGTTTCTGTGAATAACTCCTGAACCGTAAGTCCTAGACGCTCGCTCTTGGCTGCATTCGATTCAGCTCGTGGCAGCCAGTCTAAAAAACACTATCTTGGACTTCTCTGCTTGTTTCCCAGGCGAGCAATTGGCAGCATGTTCAGAACCATGTTTCTGTGAATAACTCCTGAACCGTAAGTCCTAGACGCTCGCTCTTGGCTGCATTCGATTCAGCTCGTGGCAGCCAGTCTAAAAAACACTATCTTGGACTTCTCTGCATGTTTCCCAGGCGAGCAATTGGCAGCATGTTCAGAACCATGTTTCTGTGAATAACTCCTGAACCGTAAGTCCTAGACGCTCGCTCTTGGCTGCATTCGATTCAGCTCGTGGCAGCCAGTCTAAAAAACACTATCTTGGACTTCTCTGCATGTTTCCCAGGCGAGCAATTGGCAGCATGTTCAGAACCATGTTTCTGTGAATAACTCCTGAACCGTAAGTCCTAGACGCTCGCTCTTGGCTGCATTCGATTCAGCTCGTGGCAGCCAGTCTAAAAAACACTATCTTGGACTTCTCTGCATGTTCCTAAGGCAAATGTTTCTAAAGCTAATTCTTGAACCGTAAGTCCTAGACGCTCGATCTTGGCGGCATTCGTCTCAGCGCCACGCAATTAGTATAGGAGCACTGTGTTTGACTTCTCTGGATGTTTCCCAGGCGAGTTATTGACAAGTAAATCCTAGACGCTCGATCTTGGTTATTTTCGCTTTCGCGGCTGGCAGTAAAAGAACCATGTTTCTGTGAATAACTCCTGAACCGTAAGTCCTAGACGCTCGCTCTTGGCTGCATTCGATTCAGCTCGTGGCAGCCAGTCTAAAAAACACTATCTTGGACTTCTCTGCATGTTTCCCAGGCGAGAAATTGGCAGCATGTTCAGAACCATGTTTCTGTGAATAACTCCTGAACCGTAAGTCCTAGACGCTCGCTCTTGGCTGCATTCGATTCAGCTCGTGGCAGCCAGTCTAAAAAACACTATCTCGGACTTCTCTGCATGTTTCCCAGGCGAGCAATTGGCAGCATGTTCAGAACCATATTTCTGTGAATAACTCCTGAACCGTAAGTCCTAGACGCTCGCTCTTGGCTGCATTCGATTCAGCTCGTGGCAGCCAGTCTAAAAAACACTATCTTGGACTTCTCTGCATGTTTCCCAGGCGAGAAATTGGCAGCATGTTCAGAACCATGTTTCTGTGAATAACTCCTGAACCGTAAGTCCTAGACGCTCGCTCTTGGCTGCATTCGATTCAGCTCGTGGCAGCCAGTCTAAAAAACACTATCTTGGACTTCTCTGCATGTTTCCCAGGCGAGCAATTGGCAGCATGTTCAGAACCATGTTTCTGTGAATAACTCCTGAACCGTAAGTCCTAGACGCTCGCTCTTGGCTGCATTCGATTCAGCTCGTGGCAGCCAGTCTAAAAAACTCTATCTTGGACTTCTCTGCATGTTTCCCAGGCGAGCAATTGGCAGCATGTTCAGAACCATGTTTCTGTGAATAACTCCTGAACCGTAAGTCCTAGACGCTCGCTCTTGGCTGCATTCGATTCAGCTCGTGGCAGCCAGTCTAAAAAACACTATCTTGGACTTCTCTGCATGTTCCTAAGGCAAATGTTTCTAAAGCTAATTCTTGAACCGTAAGTCCTAGACGCTCGATCTTGGCGGCATTCGTCTCAGCGCCACGCAATTAGTATAGGAGCACTGTGTTTGACTTCTCTGGATGTTTCCCAGGCGAGTTATTGACAAGTAAATCCTAGACGCTCGATCTTGGTTATTTTCGCTTTCGCGGCTGGCAGTAAAAGAACCATGTTTCTGTGAATAACTCCTGAACCGTAAGTCCTAGACGCTCGCTCTTGGCTGCATTCGATTCAGCTCGTGGCAGCCAGTCTAAAAAACACTATCTTGGACTTCTCTGCATGTTTCCCAGGCGAGAAATTGGCAGCATGTTCAGAACCATGTTTCTGTGAATAACTCCTGAACCGTAAGTCCTAGACGCTCGCTCTTGGCTGCATTCGATTCAGCTCGTGGCAGCCAGTCTAAAAAACACTATCTCGGACTTCTCTGCATGTTTCCCAGGCGAGCAATTGGCAGCATGTTCAGAACCATATTTCTGTGAATAACTCCTGAACCGTAAGTCCTAGACGCTCGCTCTTGGCTGCATTCGATTCAGCTCGTGGCAGCCAGTCTAAAAAACACTATCTTGGACTTCTCTGCATGTTTCCCAGGCGAGAAATTGGCAGCATGTTCAGAACCATGTTTCTGTGAATAACTCCTGAACCGTAAGTCCTAGACGCTCGATCTTGGCGGCATTCGTCTCAGCGCCTGGCAATTAGTATAGGAGCACTGTGTTTGACTTCTCTGGATGTTTCCCAGGCGAGTTATTGACAAGTAAATCCTAGACGCTCGATCTTGGTTATTTTCGCTTTCGCGGCTGGCAGTAAAAGAACCATGTTTCTGTGAATAACTCCTGAACCGTAAGTCCTAGACGCTCGCTCTTGGCTGCATTCGATTCAGCTCGTGGCAGCCAGTCTAAAAAACACTATCTTGGACTTCTCTGCATGTTTCCCAGGCGAGCAATTGGCAGCATGTTCAGAACCATGTTTCTGTGAATAACTCCTGAACCGTAAGTCCTAGACGCTCGCTCTTGGCTGCATTCGATTCAGCTCGTGGCAGCCAGTCTAAAAAACTCTATCTTGGACTTCTCTGCATGTTTCCCAGGCGAGCAATTGGCAGCATGTTCAGAACCATGTTTCTGTGAATAACTCCTGAACCGTAAGTCCTAGACGCTCGCTCTTGGCTGCATTCGATTCAGCTCGTGGCAGCCAGTCTAAAAAACACTATCTTGGACTTCTCTGCATGTTCCTAAGGCAAATGTTTCTAAAGCTAATTCTTGAACCGTAAGTCCTAGACGCTCGATCTTGGCGGCATTCGTCTCAGCGCCACGCAATTAGTATAGGAGCACTGTGTTTGACTTCTCTGGATGTTTCCCAGGCGAGTTATTGACAAGTAAATCCTAGACGCTCGATCTTGGTTATTTTCGCTTTCGCGGCTGGCAGTAAAAGAACCATGTTTCTGTGAATAACTCCTGAACCGTAAGTCCTAGACGCTCGCTCTTGGCTGCATTCGATTCAGCTCGTGGCAGCCAGTCTAAAAAACACTATCTTGGACTTCTCTGCATGTTTCCCAGGCGAGAAATTGGCAGCATGTTCAGAACCATGTTTCTGTGAATAACTCCTGAACCGTAAGTCCTAGACGCTCGCTCTTGGCTGCATTCGATTCAGCTCGTGGCAGCCAGTCTAAAAAACACTATCTCGGACTTCTCTGCATGTTTCCCAGGCGAGCAATTGGCAGCATGTTCAGAACCATATTTCTGTGAATAACTCCTGAACCGTAAGTCCTAGACGCTCGCTCTTGGCTGCATTCGATTCAGCTCGTGGCAGCCAGTCTAAAAAACACTATCTTGGACTTCTCTGCATGTTTCCCAGGCGAGAAATTGGCAGCATGTTCAGAACCATGTTTCTGTGAATAACTCCTGAACCGTAAGTCCTAGACGCTCGATCTTGGCGGCATTCGTCTCAGCGCCTGGCAATTAGTATAGGAGCACTGTGTTTGACTTCTCTGGATGTTTCCCAGGCGAGTTATTGACAAGTAAATCCTAGACGCTCGATCTTGGTTATTTTCGCTTTCGCGGCTGGCAGTAAAAGAACCATGTTTCTGTGAATAACTCCTGAACCGTAAGTCCTAGACGCTCGCTCTTGGCTGCATTCGATTCAGCTCGTGGCAGCCAGTCTAAAAAACACTATCTTGGACTTCTCTGCAGGTTTTCCAGGCGAGCAATTGGCAGCATGTTCAGAACCATGTTTCTGTGAATAACTCCTGAACCGTAAGTCCTAGACGCTCGCTCTTGGCTGCATTCGATTCAGCTCGTGGCAGCCAGTCTAAAAAACACTATCTTGGACTTCTCTGCATGTTTCCCAGGCGAGAAATTGGCAGCATGTTCAGAACCATGTTTCTGTGAATAACTCCTGAACCGTAAGTCCTAGACGCTCGCTCTTGGCTGCATTCGATTCAGCTCGTGGCAGCCAGTCTAAAAAACACTATCTTGGACTTCTCTGCATGTTTCCCAGACGAGAAATTGGCAGCATGTTCAGAACCATGTTTCTGTGAATAACTCCTGAACCGTAAGTCCTAGACGCTCGATCTTGGCGGCATTCGTCTCAGCGCCTGGCAATTAGTATAGGAGCACTGTGTTTGACTTCTCTGGATGTTTCCCAGGCGAGTTATTGACAAGTAAATCCTAGACGCTCGATCTTGGTTATTTTCGCTTTCGCGGCTGGCAGTAAAAAAACCATGTTTCTGTGAATAACTCCTGAACCGTAAGTCCTAGACGCTCGCTCTTGGCTGCATTCGATTCAGCTCGTGGCAGCCAGTCTAAAAAACACTATCTTGGACTTCTCTGCATGTTTCCCAGGCGAGAAATTGGCAGCATGTTCAGAACCATGTTTCTGTGAATAACTCCTGAACCGTAAGTCCTAGACGCTCGCTCTTGGCTGCATTCGATTCAGCTCGTGGCAGCCAGTCTAAAAAACACTATCTTGGACTTCTCTGCATGTTTCCCAGACGAGAAATTGGCAGCATGTTCAGAACCATGTTTCTGTGAATAACTCCTGAACCGTAAGTCCTAGACGCTCGATCTTGGCGGCATTCGTCTCAGCGCCTGGCAATTAGTATAGGAGCACTGTGTTTGACTTCTCTGGATGTTTCCCAGGCGAGTTATTGACAAGTAAATCCTAGACGCTCGATCTTGGTTATTTTCGCTTTCGCGGCTGGCAGTAAAAAAACCATGTTTCTGTGAATAACTCCTGAACCGTAAGTCCTAGACGCTCGCTCTTGGCTGCATTCGATTCAGCTCGTGGCAGCCAGTCTAAAAAACACTATCTTGGACTTCTCTGCATGTTTCCCAGGCGAGCAATTGGCAGCATGTTCAGAACCATGTTTCTGTGAATAACTCCTGAACCGTAAGTCCTAGACGCTCGCTCTTGGCTGCATTCGATTCAGCTCGTGGCAGCCAGTCTAAAAAACACTATCTTGGACTTCTCTGCATGTTTCCCAGGCGAGCAATTGGCAGCATGTTCAGAACCATGTTTCTGTGAATAACTCCTGAACCGTAAGTCCTAGACGCTCGATCTTGGCGGCATTCGTCTCAGCGCCTGGCAATTAGTATAGGAGCACTGTGTTTGACTTCTCTGGATGTTTCCCAGGCGAGTTATTGACAAGTAAATCCTAGACGCTCGATCTTGGTTATTTTCGCTTTCGCGGCTGGCAGTAAAAAAACCATGTTTCTGTGAATAACTCCTGAACCGTAAGTCCTAGACGCTCGCTCTTGGCTGCATTCGATTCAGCTCGTGGCAGCCAGTCTAAAAAACACTATCTTGGACTTCTCTGCATGTTTCCCAGGCGAGCAATTGGCAGC
The DNA here is from genome assembly GCF_050947455.1 of Rhinoderma darwinii. Taxonomy (NCBI): domain Eukaryota; kingdom Metazoa; phylum Chordata; class Amphibia; order Anura; family Rhinodermatidae; genus Rhinoderma; species Rhinoderma darwinii. The sequence goes on from NW_027462367.1 coordinate 13,643, forward strand.
ATGTTCAGAACCATGTTTCTGTGAATAACTCCTGAACCGTAAGTCCTAGACGCTCGCTCTTGGCTGCATTCGATTCAGCTCGTGGCAGCCAGTCTAAAAAACACTATCTTGGACTTCTCTGCATGTTTCCCAGGCGAGAAATTGGCAGCATGTTCAGAACCATGTTTCTGTGAATAACTCCTGAACCGTAAGTCCTAGACGCTCGCTCTTGGCTGCATTCGATTCAGCTCGTGGCAGCCAGTCTAAAAAACACTATCTTGGACTTCTCTGCATGTTTCCCAGGCGAGAAATTGGCAGCATGTTCAGAACCATGTTTCTGTGAATAACTCCTGAACCGTAAGTCCTAGACGCTCGATCTTGGCGGCATTCGTCTCAGCGCCTGGCAATTAGTATAGGAGCACTGTGTTTGACTTCTCTGGATGTTTCCCAGGCGAGTTATTGACAAGTAAATCCTAGACGCTCGATCTTGGTTATTTTCGCTTTCGCGGCTGGCAGTAAAAGAACCATGTTTCTGTGAATAACTCCTGAACCGTAAGTCCTAGACGCTCGCTCTTGGCTGCATTCGATTCAGCTCGTGGCAGCCAGTCTAAAAAACACTATCTTGGACTTCTCTGCATGTTTCCCAGGCGAGCAATTGGCAGCATGTTCAGAACCATGTTTCTGTGAATAACTCCTGAACCGTAAGTCCTAGACGCTCGCTCTTGGCTGCATTCGATTCAGCTCGTGGCAGCCAGTCTAAAAAACACTATCTTGGACTTCTCTGCATGTTTCCCAGGCGAGCAATTGGCAGCATGTTCAGAACCATGTTTCTGTGAATAACTCCTGAACCGTAAGTCCTAGACGCTCGATCTTGGCGGCATTCGTCTCAGCGCCTGGCAATTAGTATAGGAGCACTGTGTTTGACTTCTCTGGATGTTTCCCAGGCGAGTTATTGACAAGTAAATCCTAGACGCTCGATCTTGGTTATTTTCGCTTTCGCGGCTGGCAGTAAAAAAACCATGTTTCTGTGAATAACTCCTGAACCGTAAGTCCTAGACGCTCGCTCTTGGCTGCATTCGATTCAGCTCGTGGCAGCCAGTCTAAAAAACACTATCTTGGACTTCTCTGCATGTTTCCCAGGCGAGCAATTGGCAGCATGTTCAGAACCATGTTTCTGTGAATAACTCCTGAACCGTAAGTCCTAGACGCTCGCTCTTGGCTGCATTCGATTCAGCTCGTGGCAGCCAGTCTAAAAAACACTATCTTGGACTTCTCTGCATGTTTCCCAGGCGAGAAATTGGCAGCATGTTCAGAACCATGTTTCTGTGAATAACTCCTGAACCGTAAGTCCTAGACGCTCGCTCTTGGCTGCATTCGATTCAGCTCGTGGCAGCCAGTCTAAAAAACACTATCTTGGACTTCTCTGCATGTTTCCCAGGCGAGCAATTGGCAGCATGTTCAGAACCATGTTTCTGTGAATAACTCCTGAACCGTAAGTCCTAGACGCTCGCTCTTGGCTGCATTCGATTCAGCTCGTGGCAGCCAGTCTAAAAAACACTATCTTGGACTTCTCTGCATGTTTCCCAGGCGAGCAATTGGCAGCATGTTCAGAACCATGTTTCTGTGAATAACTCCTGAACCGTAAGTCCTAGACGCTCGCTCTTGGCTGCATTCGATTCAGCTCGTGGCAGCCAGTCTAAAAAACACTATCTTGGACTTCTCTGCATGTTCCTAAGGCAAATGTTTCTAAAGCTAATTCTTGAACCGTAAGTCCTAGACGCTCGATCTTGGCGGCATTCGTCTCAGCGCCAGGCAATTAGTATAGGAGCACTGTGTTTGACTTCTCTGGATGTTTCCCAGGCGAGTTATTGACAAGTAAATCCTAGACGCTCGATCTTGGTTATTTTCGCTTTCGCGGCTGGCAGTAAAAGAGCCATGTTTCTGTGAATAACTCCTGAACCGTAAGTCCTAGACGCTCGCTCTTGGCTGCATTCGATTCAGCTCGTGGCAGCCAGTCTAAAAAACACTATCTTGGACTTCTCTGCTTGTTTCCCAGGCGAGCAATTGGCAGCATGTTCAGAACCATGTTTCTGTGAATAACTCCTGAACCGTAAGTCCTAGACGCTCGCTCTTGGCTGCATTCGATTCAGCTCGTGGCAGCCAGTCTAAAAAACACTATCTTGGACTTCTCTGCATGTTTCCCAGGCGAGCAATTGGCAGCATGTTCAGAACCATGTTTCTGTGAATAACTCCTGAACCGTAAGTCCTAGACGCTCGCTCTTGGCTGCATTCGATTCAGCTCGTGGCAGCCAGTCTAAAAAACACTATCTTGGACTTCTCTGCATGTTTCCCAGGCGAGCAATTGGCAGCATGTTCAGAACCATGTTTCTGTGAATAACTCCTGAACCGTAAGTCCTAGACGCTCGCTCTTGGCTGCATTCGATTCAGCTCGTGGCAGCCAGTCTAAAAAACACTATCTTGGACTTCTCTGCATGTTCCTAAGGCAAATGTTTCTAAAGCTAATTCTTGAACCGTAAGTCCTAGACGCTCGATCTTGGCGGCATTCGTCTCAGCGCCACGCAATTAGTATAGGAGCACTGTGTTTGACTTCTCTGGATGTTTCCCAGGCGAGTTATTGACAAGTAAATCCTAGACGCTCGATCTTGGTTATTTTCGCTTTCGCGGCTGGCAGTAAAAGAACCATGTTTCTGTGAATAACTCCTGAACCGTAAGTCCTAGACGCTCGCTCTTGGCTGCATTCGATTCAGCTCGTGGCAGCCAGTCTAAAAAACACTATCTCGGACTTCTCTGCATGTTTCCCAGGCGAGCAATTGGCAGCATGTTCAGAACCATATTTCTGTGAATAACTCCTGAACCGTAAGTCCTAGACGCTCGCTCTTGGCTGCATTCGATTCAGCTCGTGGCAGCCAGTCTAAAAAACACTATCTTGGACTTCTCTGCATGTTTCCCAGGCGAGAAATTGGCAGCATGTTCAGAACCATGTTTCTGTGAATAACTCCTGAACCGTAAGTCCTAGACGCTCGATCTTGGCGGCATTCGTCTCAGCGCCTGGCAATTAGTATAGGAGCACTGTGTTTGACTTCTCTGGATGTTTCCCAGGCGAGTTATTGACAAGTAAATCCTAGACGCTCGATCTTGGTTATTTTCGCTTTCGCGGCTGGCAGTAAAAAAACCATGTTTCTGTGAATAACTCCTGAACCGTAAGTCCTAGACGCTCGCTCTTGGCTGCATTCGATTCAGCTCGTGGCAGCCAGTCTAAAAAACACTATCTTGGACTTCTCTGCATGTTTCCCAGGCGAGCAATTGGCAGCATGTTCAGAACCATGTTTCTGTGAATAACTCCTGAACCGTAAGTCCTAGACGCTCGCTCTTGGCTGCATTCGATTCAGCTCGTGGCAGCCAGTCTAAAAAACACTATCTTGGACTTCTCTGCATGTTTCCCAGGCGAGAAATTGGCAGCATGTTCAGAACCATGTTTCTGTGAATAACTCCTGAACCGTAAGTCCTAGACGCTCGCTCTTGGCTGCATTCGATTCAGCTCGTGGCAGCCAGTCTAAAAAACACTATCTTGGACTTCTCTGCATGTTTCCCAGGCGAGCAATTGGCAGCATGTTCAGAACCATGTTTCTGTGAATAACTCCTGAACCGTAAGTCCTAGACGCTCGCTCTTGGCTGCATTCGATTCAGCTCGTGGCAGCCAGTCTAAAAAACACTATCTTGGACTTCTCTGCATGTTTCCCAGGCGAGCAATTGGCAGCATGTTCAGAACCATGTTTCTGTGAATAACTCCTGAACCGTAAGTCCTAGACGCTCGCTCTTGGCTGCATTCGATTCAGCTCGTGGCAGCCAGTCTAAAAAACACTATCTTGGACTTCTCTGCATGTTCCTAAGGCAAATGTTTCTAAAGCTAATTCTTGAACCGTAAGTCCTAGACGCTCGATCTTGGCGGCATTCGTCTCAGCGCCAGGCAATTAGTATAGGAGCACTGTGTTTGACTTCTCTGGATGTTTCCCAGGCGAGTTATTGACAAGTAAATCCTAGACGCTCGATCTTGGTTATTTTCGCTTTCGCGGCTGGCAGTAAAAGAACCATGTTTCTGTGAATAACTCCTGAACCGTAAGTCCTAGACGCTCGCTCTTGGCTGCATTCGATTCAGCTCGTGGCAGCCAGTCTAAAAAACACTATCTTGGACTTCTCTGCTTGTTTCCCAGGCGAGCAATTGGCAGCATGTTCAGAACCATGTTTCTGTGAATAACTCCTGAACCGTAAGTCCTAGACGCTCGCTCTTGGCTGCATTCGATTCAGCTCGTGGCAGCCAGTCTAAAAAACACTATCTTGGACTTCTCTGCATGTTTCCCAGGCGAGCAATTGGCAGCATGTTCAGAACCATGTTTCTGTGAATAACTCCTGAACCGTAAGTCCTAGACGCTCGCTCTTGGCTGCATTCGATTCAGCTCGTGGCAGCCAGTCTAAAAAACACTATCTTGGACTTCTCTGCATGTTTCCCAGGCGAGCAATTGGCAGCATGTTCAGAACCATGTTTCTGTGAATAACTCCTGAACCGTAAGTCCTAGACGCTCGCTCTTGGCTGCATTCGATTCAGCTCGTGGCAGCCAGTCTAAAAAACACTATCTTGGACTTCTCTGCATGTTCCTAAGGCAAATGTTTCTAAAGCTAATTCTTGAACCGTAAGTCCTAGACGCTCGATCTTGGCGGCATTCGTCTCAGCGCCACGCAATTAGTATAGGAGCACTGTGTTTGACTTCTCTGGATGTTTCCCAGGCGAGTTATTGACAAGTAAATCCTAGACGCTCGATCTTGGTTATTTTCGCTTTCGCGGCTGGCAGTAAAAGAACCATGTTTCTGTGAATAACTCCTGAACCGTAAGTCCTAGACGCTCGCTCTTGGCTGCATTCGATTCAGCTCGTGGCAGCCAGTCTAAAAAACACTATCTCGGACTTCTCTGCATGTTTCCCAGGCGAGCAATTGGCAGCATGTTCAGAACCATATTTCTGTGAATAACTCCTGAACCGTAAGTCCTAGACGCTCGCTCTTGGCTGCATTCGATTCAGCTCGTGGCAGCCAGTCTAAAAAACACTATCTTGGACTTCTCTGCATGTTTCCCAGGCGAGAAATTGGCAGCATGTTCAGAACCATGTTTCTGTGAATAACTCCTGAACCGTAAGTCCTAGACGCTCGATCTTGGCGGCATTCGTCTCAGCGCCTGGCAATTAGTATAGGAGCACTGTGTTTGACTTCTCTGGATGTTTCCCAGGCGAGTTATTGACAAGTAAATCCTAGACGCTCGATCTTGGTTATTTTCGCTTTCGCGGCTGGCAGTAAAAAAACCATGTTTCTGTGAATAACTCCTGAACCGTAAGTCCTAGACGCTCGCTCTTGGCTGCATTCGATTCAGCTCGTGGCAGCCAGTCTAAAAAACACTATCTTGGACTTCTCTGCATGTTTCCCAGGCGAGCAATTGGCAGCATGTTCAGAACCATGTTTCTGTGAATAACTCCTGAACCGTAAGTCCTAGACGCTCGCTCTTGGCTGCATTCGATTCAGCTCGTGGCAGCCAGTCTAAAAAACACTATCTTGGACTTCTCTGCATGTTTCCCAGGCGAGAAATTGGCAGCATGTTCAGAACCATGTTTCTGTGAATAACTCCTGAACCGTAAGTCCTAGACGCTCGCTCTTGGCTGCATTCGATTCAGCTCGTGGCAGCCAGTCTAAAAAACACTATCTTGGACTTCTCTGCATGTTTCCCAGGCGAGCAATTGGCAGCATGTTCAGAACCATGTTTCTGTGAATAACTCCTGAACCGTAAGTCCTAGACGCTCGCTCTTGGCTGCATTCGATTCAGCTCGTGGCAGCCAGTCTAAAAAACACTATCTTGGACTTCTCTGCATGTTTCCCAGGCGAGCAATTGGCAGCATGTTCAGAACCATGTTTCTGTGAATAACTCCTGAACCGTAAGTCCTAGACGCTCGCTCTTGGCTGCATTCGATTCAGCTCGTGGCAGCCAGTCTAAAAAACACTATCTTGGACTTCTCTGCATGTTCCTAAGGCAAATGTTTCTAAAGCTAATTCTTGAACCGTAAGTCCTAGACGCTCGATCTTGGCGGCATTCGTCTCAGCGCCAGGCAATTAGTATAGGAGCACTGTGTTTGACTTCTCTGGATGTTTCCCAGGCGAGTTATTGACAAGTAAATCCTAGACGCTCGATCTTGGTTATTTTCGCTTTCGCGGCTGGCAGTAAAAGAACCATGTTTCTGTGAATAACTCCTGAACCGTAAGTCCTAGACGCTCGCTCTTGGCTGCATTCGATTCAGCTCGTGGCAGCCAGTCTAAAAAACACTATCTTGGACTTCTCTGCTTGTTTCCCAGGCGAGCAATTGGCAGCATGTTCAGAACCATGTTTCTGTGAATAACTCCTGAACCGTAAGTCCTAGACGCTCGCTCTTGGCTGCATTCGATTCAGCTCGTGGCAGCCAGTCTAAAAAACACTATCTTGGACTTCTCTGCATGTTTCCCAGGCGAGCAATTGGCAGCATGTTCAGAACCATGTTTCTGTGAATAACTCCTGAACCGTAAGTCCTAGACGCTCGCTCTTGGCTGCATTCGATTCAGCTCGTGGCAGCCAGTCTAAAAAACACTATCTTGGACTTCTCTGCATGTTTCCCAGGCGAGCAATTGGCAGCATGTTCAGAACCATGTTTCTGTGAATAACTCCTGAACCGTAAGTCCTAGACGCTCGCTCTTGGCTGCATTCGATTCAGCTCGTGGCAGCCAGTCTAAAAAACACTATCTTGGACTTCTCTGCATGTTCCTAAGGCAAATGTTTCTAAAGCTAATTCTTGAACCGTAAGTCCTAGACGCTCGATCTTGGCGGCATTCGTCTCAGCGCCACGCAATTAGTATAGGAGCACTGTGTTTGACTTCTCTGGATGTTTCCCAGGCGAGTTATTGACAAGTAAATCCTAGACGCTCGATCTTGGTTATTTTCGCTTTCGCGGCTGGCAGTAAAAGAACCATGTTTCTGTGAATAACTCCTGAACCGTAAGTCCTAGACGCTCGCTCTTGGCTGCATTCGATTCAGCTCGTGGCAGCCAGTCTAAAAAACACTATCTCGGACTTCTCTGCATGTTTCCCAGGCGAGCAATTGGCAGCATGTTCAGAACCATATTTCTGTGAATAACTCCTGAACCGTAAGTCCTAGACGCTCGCTCTTGGCTGCATTCGATTCAGCTCGTGGCAGCCAGTCTAAAAAACACTATCTTGGACTTCTCTGCATGTTTCCCAGGCGAGAAATTGGCAGCATGTTCAGAACCATGTTTCTGTGAATAACTCCTGAACCGTAAGTCCTAGACGCTCGCTCTTGGCTGCATTCGATTCAGCTCGTGGCAGCCAGTCTAAAAAACACTATCTTGGACTTCTCTGCATGTTTCCCAGGCGAGCAATTGGCAGCATGTTCAGAACCATGTTTCTGTGAATAACTCCTGAACCGTAAGTCCTAGACGCTCGCTCTTGGCTGCATTCGATTCAGCTCGTGGCAGCCAGTCTAAAAAACTCTATCTTGGACTTCTCTGCATGTTTCCCAGGCGAGCAATTGGCAGCATGTTCAGAACCATGTTTCTGTGAATAACTCCTGAACCGTAAGTCCTAGACGCTCGCTCTTGGCTGCATTCGATTCAGCTCGTGGCAGCCAGTCTAAAAAACACTATCTTGGACTTCTCTGCATGTTCCTAAGGCAAATGTTTCTAAAGCTAATTCTTGAACCGTAAGTCCTAGACGCTCGATCTTGGCGGCATTCGTCTCAGCGCCACGCAATTAGTATAGGAGCACTGTGTTTGACTTCTCTGGATGTTTCCCAGGCGAGTTATTGACAAGTAAATCCTAGACGCTCGATCTTGGTTATTTTCGCTTTCGCGGCTGGCAGTAAAAGAACCATGTTTCTGTGAATAACTCCTGAACCGTAAGTCCTAGACGCTCGCTCTTGGCTGCATTCGATTCAGCTCGTGGCAGCCAGTCTAAAAAACACTATCTTGGACTTCTCTGCATGTTTCCCAGGCGAGAAATTGGCAGCATGTTCAGAACCATGTTTCTGTGAATAACTCCTGAACCGTAAGTCCTAGACGCTCGCTCTTGGCTGCATTCGATTCAGCTCGTGGCAGCCAGTCTAAAAAACACTATCTCGGACTTCTCTGCATGTTTCCCAGGCGAGCAATTGGCAGCATGTTCAGAACCATATTTCTGTGAATAACTCCTGAACCGTAAGTCCTAGACGCTCGCTCTTGGCTGCATTCGATTCAGCTCGTGGCAGCCAGTCTAAAAAACACTATCTTGGACTTCTCTGCATGTTTCCCAGGCGAGAAATTGGCAGCATGTTCAGAACCATGTTTCTGTGAATAACTCCTGAACCGTAAGTCCTAGACGCTCGATCTTGGCGGCATTCGTCTCAGCGCCTGGCAATTAGTATAGGAGCACTGTGTTTGACTTCTCTGGATGTTTCCCAGGCGAGTTATTGACAAGTAAATCCTAGACGCTCGATCTTGGTTATTTTCGCTTTCGCGGCTGGCAGTAAAAGAACCATGTTTCTGTGAATAACTCCTGAACCGTAAGTCCTAGACGCTCGCTCTTGGCTGCATTCGATTCAGCTCGTGGCAGCCAGTCTAAAAAACACTATCTTGGACTTCTCTGCATGTTTCCCAGGCGAGCAATTGGCAGCATGTTCAGAACCATGTTTCTGTGAATAACTCCTGAACCGTAAGTCCTAGACGCTCGCTCTTGGCTGCATTCGATTCAGCTCGTGGCAGCCAGTCTAAAAAACACTATCTTGGACTTCTCTGCATGTTTCCCAGGCGAGAAATTGGCAGCATGTTCAGAACCATGTTTCTGTGAATAACTCCTGAACCGTAAGTCCTAGACGCTCGCTCTTGGCTGCATTCGATTCAGCTCGTGGCAGCCAGTCTAAAAAACACTATCTTGGACTTCTCTGCATGTTTCCCAGACGAGAAATTGGCAGCATGTTCAGAACCATGTTTCTGTGAATAACTCCTGAACCGTAAGTCCTAGACGCTCGATCTTGGCGGCATTCGTCTCAGCGCCTGGCAATTAGTATAGGAGCACTGTGTTTGACTTCTCTGGATGTTTCCCAGGCGAGTTATTGACAAGTAAATCCTAGACGCTCGATCTTGGTTATTTTCGCTTTCGCGGCTGGCAGTAAAAAAAACCATGTTTCTGTGAATAACTCCTGAACCGTAAGTCCTAGACGCTCGCTCTTGGCTGCATTCGATTCAGCTCGTGGCAGCCAGTCTAAAAAACACTATCTTGGACTTCTCTGCATGTTTCCCAGGCGAGCAATTGGCAGCATGTTCAGAACCATGTTTCTGTGAATAACTCCTGAACCGTAAGTCCTAGACGCTCGCTCTTGGCTGCATTCGATTCAGCTCGTGGCAGCCAGTCTAAAAAACACTATCTTGGACTTCTCTGCATGTTTCCCAGGCGAGCAATTGGCAGCATGTTCAGAACCATGTTTCTGTGAATAACTCCTGAACCGTAAGTCCTAGACGCTCGATCTTGGCGGCTTTCGTCTCAGCGCCTGGCATTTAGTATAGGAGCACTGTGTTTGACTTCTCTGGATGTTTCCCAGGCGAGTTATTGACAAGTAAATCCTAGACGCTCGATCTTGGTTATTTTCGCTTTCGCGGCTGGCAGTAAAAAAACCATGTTTCTGTGAATAACTCCTGAACCGTAAGTCCTAGACGCTCGCTCTTGGCTGCATTCGATTCAGCTCGTGGCAGCCAGTCTAAAAAACACTATCTTGGACTTCTCTGCATGTTTCCCAGGCGAGAAATTGGCAGCATGTTCAGAACCATGTTTCTGTGAATAACTCCTGAACCGTAAGTCCTAGACGCTCGCTCTTGGCTGCATTCGATTCAGCTCGTGGCAGCCAGTCTAAAAAACACTATCTTGGACTTCTCTGCATGTTTCCCAGGCGAGAAATTGGCAGCATGTTCAGAACCATGTTTCTGTGAATAACTCCTGAACCGTAAGTCCTAGACGCTCGATCTTGGCGGCATTCGTCTCAGCGCCTGGCAATTAGTATAGGAGCACTGTGTTTGACTTCTCTGGATGTTTCCCAGGCGAGTTATTGACAAGTAAATCCTAGACGCTCGATCTTGGTTATTTTCGCTTTCGCGGCTGGCAGTAAAAGAACCATGTTTCTGTGAATAACTCCTGAACCGTAAGTCCTAGACGCTCGCTCTTGGCTGCATTCGATTCAGCTCGTGGCAGCCAGTCTAAAAAACACTATCTTGGACTTCTCTGCATGTTTCCCAGGCGAGCAATTGGCAGCATGTTCAGAACCATGTTTCTGTGAATAACTCCTGAACCGTAAGTCCTAGACGCTCGCTCTTGGCTGCATTCGATTCAGCTCGTGGCAGCCAGTCTAAAAAACACTATCTTGGACTTCTCTGCATGTTTCCCAGGCGAGAAATTGGCAGCATGTTCAGAACCATGTTTCTGTGAATAACTCCTGAACCGTAAGTCCTAGACGCTCGCTCTTGGCTGCATTCGATTCAGCTCGTGGCAGCCAGTCTAAAAAACACTATCTCGGACTTCTCTGCATGTTTCCCAGGCGAGCAATTGGCAGCATGTTCAGAACCATGTTTCTGTGAATAACTCCTGAACCGTAAGTCCTAGACGCTCGCTCTTGGCTGCATTCGATTCAGCTCGTGGCAGCCAGTCTAAAAAACACTATCTTGGACTTCTCTGCATGTTTCCCAGGCGAGAAATTGGCAGCATGTTCAGAACCATGTTTCTGTGAATAACTCCTGAACCGTAAGTCCTAGACGCTCGATCTTGGCGGCATTCGTCTCAGCGCCTGGCAATTAGTATAGGAGCACTGTGTTTGACTTCTCTGGATGTTTCCCAGGCGAGTTATTGACAAGTAAATCCTAGACGCTCGATCTTGGTTATTTTCGCTTTCGCGGCTGGCAGTAAAAGAACCATGTTTCTGTGAATAACTCCTGAACCGTAAGTCCTAGACGCTCGCTCTTGGCTGCATTCGATTCAGCTCGTGGCAGCCAGTCTAAAAAACACTATCTTGGACTTCTCTGCATGTTTCCCAGGCGAGCAATTGGCAGCATGTTCAGAACCATGTTTCTGTGAATAACTCCTGAACCGTAAGTCCTAGACGCTCGCTCTTGGCTGCATTCGATTCAGCTCGTGGCAGCCAGTCTAAAAAACACTATCTCGGACTTCTCTGCATGTTTCCCAGGCGAGCAATTGGCAGCATGTTCAGAACCATGTTTCTGTGAATAACTCCTGAACCGTAAGTCCTAGACGCTCGCTCTTGGCTGCATTCGATTCAGCTCGTGGCAGCCAGTCTAAAAAACACTATCTTGGACTTCTCTGCATGTTTCCCAGGCGAGAAATTGGCAGCATGTTCAGAACCATGTTTCTGTGAATAACTCCTGAACCGTAAGTCCTAGACGCTCGATCTTGGCGGCATTCGTCTCAGCGCCTGGCAATTAGTATAGGAGCACTGTGTTTGACTTCTCTGGATGTTTCCCAGGCGAGTTATTGACAAGTAAATCCTAGACGCTCGATCTTGGTTATTTTCGCTTTCGCGGCTGGCAGTAAAAGAACCATGTTTCTGTGAATAACTCCTGAACCGTAAGTCCTAGACGCTCGCTCTTGGCTGCATTCGATTCAGCTCGTGGCAGCCAGTCTAAAAAACACTATCTTGGACTTCTCTGCATGTTTCCCAGGCGAGCAATTGGCAGCATGTTCAGAACCATGTTTCTGTGAATAACTCCTGAACCGTAAGTCCTAGACGCTCGCTCTTGGCTGCATTCGATTCAGCTCGTGGCAGCCAGTCTAAAAAACACTATCTCGGACTTCTCTGCATGTTTCCCAGGCGAGCAATTGGCAGCATGTTCAGAACCATGTTTCTGTGAATAACTCCTGAACCGTAAGTCCTAGACGCTCGCTCTTGGCTGCATTCGATTCAGCTCGTGGCAGCCAGTCTAAAAAACACTATCTTGGACTTCTCTGCATGTTTCCCAGGCGAGAAATTGGCAGCATGTTCAGAACCATGTTTCTGTGAATAACTCCTGAACCGTAAGTCCTAGACGCTCGATCTTGGCGGCATTCGTCTCAGCGCCTGGCAATTAGTATAGGAGCACTGTGTTTGACTTCTCTGGATGTTTCCCAGGCGAGTTATTGACAAGTAAATCCTAGACGCTCGATCTTGGTTATTTTCGCTTTCGCGGCTGGCAGTAAAAGAACCATGTTTCTGTGAATAACTCCTGAACCGTAAGTCCTAGACGCTCGCTCTTGGCTGCATTCGATTCAGCTCGTGGCAGCCAGTCTAAAAAACACTATCTTGGACTTCTCTGCATGTTTCCCAGGCGAGCAATTGGCAGCATGTTCAGAACCATGTTTCTGTGAATAACTCCTGAACCGTAAGTCCTAGACGCTCGCTCTTGGCTGCATTCGATTCAGCTCGTGGCAGCCAGTCTAAAAAACACTATCTCGGACTTCTCTGCATGTTTCCCAGGCGAGCAATTGGCAGCATGTTCAGAACCATGTTTCTGTGAATAACTCCTGAACCGTAAGTCCTAGACGCTCGCTCTTGGCTGCATTCGATTCAGCTCGTGGCAGCCAGTCTAAAAAACACTATCTTGGACTTCTCTGCATGTTTCCCAGGCGAGAAATTGGCAGCATGTTCAGAACCATGTTTCTGTGAATAACTCCTGAACCGTAAGTCCTAGACGCTCGATCTTGGCGGCATTCGTCTCAGCGCCTGGCAATTAGTATAGGAGCACTGTGTTTGACTTCTCTGGATGTTTCCCAGGCGAGTTATTGACAAGTAAATCCTAGACGCTCGATCTTGGTTATTTTCGCTTTCGCGGCTGGCAGTAAAAGAACCATGTTTCTGTGAATAACTCCTGAACCGTAAGTCCTAGACGCTCGCTCTTGGCTGCATTCGATTCAGCTCGTGGCAGCCAGTCTAAAAAACACTATCTTGGACTTCTCTGCATGTTTCCCAGGCGAGCAATTGGCAGCATGTTCAGAACCATGTTTCTGTGAATAACTCCTGAACCGTAAGTCCTAGACGCTCGCTCTTGGCTGCATTCGATTCAGCTCGTGGCAGCCAGTCTAAAAAACACTATCTTGGACTTCTCTGCATGTTTCCCAGGCGAGAAATTGGCAGCATGTTCAGAACCATGTTTCTGTGAATAACTCCTGAACCGTAAGTCCTAGACGCTCGCTCTTGGCTGCATTCGATTCAGCTCGTGGCAGCCAGTCTAAAAAACACTATCTTGGACTTCTCTGCATGTTTCCCAGACGAGAAATTGGCAGCATGTTCAGAACCATGTTTCTGTGAATAACTCCTGAACCGTAAGTCCTAGACGCTCGATCTTGGCGGCATTCGTCTCAGCGCCTGGCAATTAGTATAGGAGCACTGTGTTTGACTTCTCTGGATGTTTCCCAGGCGAGTTATTGACAAGTAAATCCTAGACGCTCGATCTTGGTTATTTTCGCTTTCGCGGCTGGCAGTAAAAAAACCATGTTTCTGTGAATAACTCCTGAACCGTAAGTCCTAGACGCTCGCTCTTGGCTGCATTCGATTCAGCTCGTGGCAGCCAGTCTAAAAAACACTATCTTGGACTTCTCTGCATGTTTCCCAGGCGAGAAATTGGCAGCATGTTCAGAACCATGTTTCTGTGAATAACTCCTGAACCGTAAGTCCTAGACGCTCGCTCTTGGCTGCATTCGATTCAGCTCGTGGCAGCCAGTCTAAAAAACACTATCTTGGACTTCTCTGCATGTTTCCCAGACGAGAAATTGGCAGCATGTTCAGAACCATGTTTCTGTGAATAACTCCTGAACCGTAAGTCCTAGACGCTCGATCTTGGCGGCATTCGTCTCAGCGCCTGGCAATTAGTATAGGAGCACTGTGTTTGACTTCTCTGGATGTTTCCCAGGCGAGTTATTGACAAGTAAATCCTAGACGCTCGATCTTGGTTATTTTCGCTTTCGCGGCTGGCAGTAAAAAAACCATGTTTCTGTGAATAACTCCTGAACCGTAAGTCCTAGACGCTCGCTCTTGGCTGCATTCGATTCAGCTCGTGGCAGCCAGTCTAAAAAACACTATCTTGGACTTCTCTGCATGTTTCCCAGGCGAGCAATTGGCAGCATGTTCAGAACCATGTTTCTGTGAATAACTCCTGAACCGTAAGTCCTAGACGCTCGCTCTTGGCTGCATTCGATTCAGCTCGTGGCAGCCAGTCTAAAAAACACTATCTTGGACTTCTCTGCATGTTTCCCAGGCGAGCAATTGGCAGCATGTTCAGAACCATGTTTCTGTGAATAACTCCTGAACCGTAAGTCCTAGACGCTCGATCTTGGCGGCATTCGTCTCAGCGCCTGGCAATTAGTATAGGAGCACTGTGTTTGACTTCTCTGGATGTTTCCCAGGCGAGTTATTGACAAGTAAATCCTAGACGCTCGATCTTGGTTATTTTCGCTTTCGCGGCTGGCAGTAAAAAAACCATGTTTCTGTGAATAACTCCTGAACCGTAAGTCCTAGACGCTCGCTCTTGGCTGCATTCGATTCAGCTCGTGGCAGCCAGTCTAAAAAACACTATCTTGGACTTCTCTGCATGTTTCCCAGGCGAGCAATTGGCAGCATGTTCAGAACCATGTTTCTGTGAATAACTCCTGAACCGTAAGTCCTAGACGCTCGCTCTTGGCTGCATTCGATTCAGCTCGTGGCAGCCAGTCTAAAAAACACTATCTTGGACTTCTCTGCATGTTTCCCAGGCGAGAAATTGGCAGCATGTTCAGAACCATGTTTCTGTGAATAACTCCTGAACCGTAAGTCCTAGACGCTCGCTCTTGGCTGCATTCGATTCAGCTCGTGGCAGCCAGTCTAAAAAACACTATCTTGGACTTCTCTGCATGTTTCCCAGGCGAGAAATTGGCAGCATGTTCAGAACCATGTTTCTGTGAATAACTCCTGAACCGTAAGTCCTAGACGCTCGATCTTGGCGGCATTCGTCTCAGCGCCTGGCAATTAGTATAGGAGCACTGTGTTTGACTTCTCTGGATGTTTCCCAGGCGAGTTATTGACAAGTAAATCCTAGACGCTCGATCTTGGTTATTTTCGCTTTCGCGGCTGGCAGTAAAAGAACCATGTTTCTGTGAATAACTCCTGAACCGTAAGTCCTAGACGCTCGCTCTTGGCTGCATTCGATTCAGCTCGTGGCAGCCAGTCTAAAAAACACTATCTTGGACTTCTCTGCATGTTTCCCAGGCGAGCAATTGGCAGCATGTTCAGAACCATGTTTCTGTGAATAACTCCTGAACCGTAAGTCCTAGACGCTCGCTCTTGGCTGCATTCGATTCAGCTCGTGGCAGCCAGTCTAAAAAACACTATCTTGGACTTCTCTGCATGTTTCCCAGGCGAGCAATTGGCAGCATGTTCAGAACCATGTTTCTGTGAATAACTCCTGAACCGTAAGTCCTAGACGCTCGATCTTGGCGGCATTCGTCTCAGCGCCTGGCAATTAGTATAGGAGCACTGTGTTTGACTTCTCTGGATGTTTCCCAGGCGAGTTATTGACAAGTAAATCCTAGACGCTCGATCTTGGTTATTTTCGCTTTCGCGGCTGGCAGTAAAAAAACCATGTTTCTGTGAATAACTCCTGAACCGTAAGTCCTAGACGCTCGCTCTTGGCTGCATTCGATTCAGCTCGTGGCAGCCAGTCTAAAAAACACTATCTTGGACTTCTCTGCATGTTTCCCAGGCGAGCAATTGGCAGCATGTTCAGAACCATGTTTCTGTGAATAACTCCTGAACCGTAAGTCCTAGACGCTCGCTCTTGGCTGCATTCGATTCAGCTCGTGGCAGCCAGTCTAAAAAACACTATCTTGGACTTCTCTGCATGTTTCCCAGGCGAGAAATTGGCAGCATGTTCAGAACCATGTTTCTGTGAATAACTCCTGAACCGTAAGTCCTAGACGCTCGCTCTTGGCTGCATTCGATTCAGCTCGTGGCAGCCAGTCTAAAAAACACTATCTTGGACTTCTCTGCATGTTTCCCAGGCGAGCAATTGGCAGCATGTTCAGAACCATGTTTCTGTGAATAACTCCTGAACCGTAAGTCCTAGACGCTCGCTCTTGGCTGCATTCGATTCAGCTCGTGGCAGCCAGTCTAAAAAACACTATCTTGGACTTCTCTGCATGTTTCCCAGGCGAGCAATTGGCAGCATGTTCAGAACCATGTTTCTGTGAATAACTCCTGAACCGTAAGTCCTAGACGCTCGCTCTTGGCTGCATTCGATTCAGCTCGTGGCAGCCAGTCTAAAAAACACTATCTTGGACTTCTCTGCATGTTCCTAAGGCAAATGTTTCTAAAGCTAATTCTTGAACCGTAAGTCCTAGACGCTCGATCTTGGCGGCATTCGTCTCAGCGCCAGGCAATTAGTATAGGAGCACTGTGTTTGACTTCTCTGGATGTTTCCCAGGCGAGTTATTGACAAGTAAATCCTAGACGCTCGATCTTGGTTATTTTCGCTTTCGCGGCTGGCAGTAAAAGAACCATGTTTCTGTGAATAACTCCTGAACCGTAAGTCCTAGACGCTCGCTCTTGGCTGCATTCGATTCAGCTCGTGGCAGCCAGTCTAAAAAACACTATCTTGGACTTCTCTGCTTGTTTCCCAGGCGAGCAATTGGCAGCATGTTCAGAACCATGTTTCTGTGAATAACTCCTGAACCGTAAGTCCTAGACGCTCGCTCTTGGCTGAATTCGATTCAGCTCGTGGCAGCCAGTCTAAAAAACACTATCTTGGACTTCTCTGCATGTTTCCCAGGCGAGCAATTGGCAGCATGTTCAGAACCATGTTTCTGTGAATAACTCCTGAACCGTAAGTCCTAGACGCTCGCTCTTGGCTGCATTCGATTCAGCTCGTGGCAGCCAGTCTAAAAAACACTATCTTGGACTTCTCTGCATGTTTCCCAGGCGAGCAATTGGCAGCATGTTCAGAACCATGTTTCTGTGAATAACTCCTGAACCGTAAGTCCTAGACGCTCGCTCTTGGCTGCATTCGATTCAGCTCGTGGCAGCCAGTCTAAAAAACACTATCTTGGACTTCTCTGCATGTTCCTAAGGCAAATGTTTCTAAAGCTAATTCTTGAACCGTAAGTCCTAGACGCTCGATCTTGGCGGCATTCGTCTCAGCGCCACGCAATTAGTATAGGAGCACTGTGTTTGACTTCTCTGGATGTTTCCCAGGCGAGTTATTGACAAGTAAATCCTAGACGCTCGATCTTGGTTATTTTCGCTTTCGCGGCTGGCAGTAAAAGAACCATGTTTCTGTGAATAACTCCTGAACCGTAAGTCCTAGACGCTCGCTCTTGGCTGCATTCGATTCAGCTCGTGGCAGCCAGTCTAAAAAACACTATCTCGGACTTCTCTGCATGTTTCCCAGGCGAGCAATTGGCAGCATGTTCAGAACCATATTTCTGTGAATAACTCCTGAACCGTAAGTCCTAGACGCTCGCTCTTGGCTGCATTCGATTCAGCTCGTGGCAGCCAGTCTAAAAAACACTATCTTGGACTTCTCTGCATGTTTCCCAGGCGAGAAATTGGCAGCATGTTCAGAACCATGTTTCTGTGAATAACTCCTGAACCGTAAGTCCTAGACGCTCGATCTTGGCGGCATTCGTCTCAGCGCCTGGCAATTAGTATAGGAGCACTGTGTTTGACTTCTCTGGATGTTTCCCAGGCGAGTTATTGACAAGTAAATCCTAGACGCTCGATCTTGGTTATTTTCGCTTTCGCGGCTGGCAGTAAAAAAACCATGTTTCTGTGAATAACTCCTGAACCGTAAGTCCTAGACGCTCGCTCTTGGCTGCATTCGATTCAGCTCGTGGCAGCCAGTCTAAAAAACACTATCTTGGACTTCTCTGCATGTTTCCCAGGCGAGCAATTGGCAGCATGTTCAGAACCATGTTTCTGTGAATAACTCCTGAACCGTAAGTCCTAGACGCTCGCTCTTGGCTGCATTCGATTCAGCTCGTGGCAGCCAGTCTAAAAAACACTATCTTGGACTTCTCTGCATGTTTCCCAGGCGAGAAATTGGCAGCATGTTCAGAACCATGTTTCTGTGAATAACTCCTGAACCGTAAGTCCTAGACGCTCGATCTTGGCGGCATTCGTCTCAGCGCCTGGCAATTAGTATAGGAGCACTGTGTTTGACTTCTCTGGATGTTTCCCAGGCGAGTTATTGACAAGTAAATCCTAGACGCTCGATCTTGGTTATTTTCGCTTTCGCGGCTGGCAGTAAAAAAACCATGTTTCTGTGAATAACTCCTGAACCGTAAGTCCTAGACGCTCGCTCTTGGCTGCATTCGATTCAGCTCGTGGCAGCCAGTCTAAAAAACACTATCTTGGACTTCTCTGCATGTTTCCCAGACGAGAAATTGGCAGCATGTTCAGAACCATGTTTCTGTGAATAACTCCTGAACCGTAAGTCCTAGACGCTCGATCTTGGCGGCATTCGTCTCAGCGCCTGGCAATTAGTATAGGAGCACTGTGTTTGACTTCTCTGGATGTTTCCCAGGCGAGTTATTGACAAGTAAATCCTAGACGCTCGATCTTGGTTATTTTCGCTTTCGCGGCTGGCAGTAAAAGAACCATGTTTCTGTGAATAACTCCTGAACCGTAAGTCCTAGACGCTCGCTCTTGGCTGCATTCGATTCAGCTCGTGGCAGCCAGTCTAAAAAACACTATCTTGGACTTCTCTGCATGTTTCCCAGGCGAGCAATTGGCAGCATGTTCAGAACCATGTTTCTGTGAATAACTCCTGAACCGTAAGTCCTAGACGCTCGCTCTTGGCTGCATTCGATTCAGCTCGTGGCAGCCAGTCTAAAAAACACTATCTTGGACTTCTCTGCATGTTCCTAAGGCAAATGTTTCTAAAGCTAATTCTTGAACCGTAAGTCCTAGACGCTCGATCTTGGCGGCATTCGTCTCAGCGCCAGGCAATTAGTATAGGAGCACTGTGTTTGACTTCTCTGGATGTTTCCCAGGCGAGTTATTGACAAGTAAATCCTAGACGCTCGATCTTGGTTATTTTCGCTTTCGCGGCTGGCAGTAAAAGAACCATGTTTCTGTGAATAACTCCTGAACCGTAAGTCCTAGACGCTCGCTCTTGGCTGCATTCGATTCAGCTCGTGGCAGCCAGTCTAAAAAACACTATCTTGGACTTCTCTGCATGTTTCCCAGGCGAGAAATTGGCAGCATGTTCAGAACCATGTTTCTGTGAATAACTCCTGAACCGTAAGTCCTAGACGCTCGCTCTTGGCTGCATTCGATTCAGCTCGTGGCAGCCAGTCTAAAAAACACTATCTTGGACTTCTCTGCATGTTTCCCAGGCGAGAAATTGGCAGCATGTTCAGAACCATGTTTCTGTGAATAACTCCTGAACCGTAAGTCCTAGACGCTCGATCTTGGCGGCATTCGTCTCAGCGCCTGGCAATTAGTATAGGAGCACTGTGTTTGACTTCTCTGGATGTTTCCCAGGCGAGTTATTGACAAGTAAATCCTAGACGCTCGATCTTGGTTATTTTCGCTTTCGCGGCTGGCAGTAAAAGAACCATGTTTCTGTGAATAACTCCTGAACCGTAAGTCCTAGACGCTCGCTCTTGGCTGCATTCGATTCAGCTCGTGGCAGCCAGTCTAAAAAACACTATCTTGGACTTCTCTGCATGTTTCCCAGGCGAGAAATTGGCAGCATGTTCAGAACCATGTTTCTGTGAATAACTCCTGAACCGTAAGTCCTAGACGCTCGCTCTTGGCTGCATTCGATTCAGCTCGTGGCAGCCAGTCTAAAAAACACTATCTTGGACTTCTCTGCATGTTTCCCAGGCGAGAAATTGGCAGCATGTTCAGAACCATGTTTCTGTGAATAACTCCTGAACCGTAAGTCCTAGACGCTCGATCTTGGCGGCATTCGTCTCAGCGCCTGGCAATTAGTATAGGAGCACTGTGTTTGACTTCTCTGGATGTTTCCCAGGCGAGTTATTGACAAGTAAATCCTAGACGCTCGATCTTGGTTATTTTCGCTTTCGCGGCTGGCAGTAAAAGAACCATGTTTCTGTGAATAACTCCTGAACCGTAAGTCCTAGACGCTCGCTCTTGGCTGCATTCGATTCAGCTCGTGGCAGCCAGTCTAAAAAACACTATCTTGGACTTCTCTGCATGTTTCCCAGACGAGAAATTGGCAGCATGTTCAGAACCATGTTTCTGTGAATAACTCCTGAACCGTAAGTCCTAGACGCTCGATCTTGGCGGCATTCGTCTCAGCGCCTGGCATTTAGTATAGGAGCACTGTGTTTGACTTCTCTGGATGTTTCCCAGGCGAGTTATTGACAAGTAAATCCTAGACGCTCGATCTTGGTTATTTTCGCTTTCGCGGCTGGCAGTAAAAGAACCATGTTTCTGTGAATAACTCCTGAACCGTAAGTCCTAGACGCTCGCTCTTGGCTGCATTCGATTCAGCTCGTGGCAGCCAGTCTAAAAAACACTATCTTGGACTTCTCTGCATGTTTCCCAGGCGAGCAATTGGCAGCATGTTCAGAACCATGTTTCTGTGAATAACTCCTGAACCGTAAGTCCTAGACGCTCGCTCTTGGCTGCATTCGATTCAGCTCGTGGCAGCCAGTCTAAAAAACACTATCTTGGACTTCTCTGCATGTTTCCCAGGCGAGAAATTGGCAGCATGTTCAGAACCATGTTTCTGTGAATAACTCCTGAACCGTAAGTCCTAGACGCTCGATCTTGGCGGCATTCGTCTCAGCGCCTGGCAATTAGTATAGGAGCACTGTGTTTGACTTCTCTGGATGTTTCCCAGGCGAGTTATTGACAAGTAAATCCTAGACGCTCGATCTTGGTTATTTTCGCTTTCGCGGCTGGCAGTAAAAAAACCATGTTTCTGTGAATAACTCCTGAACCGTAAGTCCTAGACGCTCGCTCTTGGCTGCATTCGATTCAGCTCGTGGCAGCCAGTCTAAAAAACACTATCTTGGACTTCTCTGCATGTTTCCCAGACGAGAAATTGGCAGCATGTTCAGGACCATGTTTCTGTGAATAACTCCTGAACCGTAAGTCCTAGACGCTCGATCTTGGCGGCATTCGTCTCAGCGCCTGGCAATTAGTATAGGAGCACTGTGTTTGACTTCTCTGGATGTTTCCCAGGCGAGTTATTGACAAGTAAATCCTAGACGCTCGATCTTGGTTATTTTCGCTTTCGCGGCTGGCAGTAAAAGAACCATGTTTCTGTGAATAACTCCTGAACCGTAAGTCCTAGACGCTCGCTCTTGGCTGCATTCGATTCAGCTCGTGGCAGCCAGTCTAAAAAACACTATCTTGGACTTCTCTGCATGTTTCCCAGACGAGAAATTGGCAGCATGTTCAGAACCATGTTTCTGTGAATAACTCCTGAACCGTAAGTCCTAGACGCTCGATCTTGGCGGCATTCGTCTCAGCGCCTGGCATTTAGTATAGGAGCACTGTGTTTGACTTCTCTGGATGTTTCCCAGGCGAGTTATTGACAAGTAAATCCTAGACGCTCGATCTTGGTTATTTTCGCTTTCGCGGCTGGCAGTAAAAGAACCATGTTTCTGTGAATAACTCCTGAACCGTAAGTCCTAGACGCTCGCTCTTGGCTGCATTCGATTCAGCTCGTGGCAGCCAGTCTAAAAAACACTATCTTGGACTTCTCTGCATGTTCCTAAGGCAAATGTTTCTAAAGCTAATTCTTGAACCGTAAGTCCTAGACGCTCGATCTTGGCGGCATTCGTCTCAGCGCCACGCAATTAGTATAGGAGCACTGTGTTTGACTTCTCTGGATGTTTCCCAGGCGAGTTATTGACAAGTAAATCCTAGACGCTCGATCTTGGTTATTTTCGCTTTCGCGGCTGGCAGTAAAAGAACCATGTTTCTGTGAATAACTCCTGAACCGTAAGTCCTAGACGCTCGCTCTTGGCTGCATTCGATTCAGCTCGTGGCAGCCAGTCTAAAAAACACTATCTCGGACTTCTCTGCATGTTTCCCAGGCGAGCAATTGGCAGCATGTTCAGAACCATATTTCTGTGAATAACTCCTGAACCGTAAGTCCTAGACGCTCGCTCTTGGCTGCATTCGATTCAGCTCGTGGCAGCCAGTCTAAAAAACACTATCTTGGACTTCTCTGCATGTTTCCCAGGCGAGAAATTGGCAGCATGTTCAGAACCATGTTTCTGTGAATAACTCCTGAACCGTAAGTCCTAGACGCTCGATCTTGGCGGCATTCGTCTCAGCGCCTGGCAATTAGTATAGGAGCACTGTGTTTGACTTCTCTGGATGTTTCCCAGGCGAGTTATTGACAAGTAAATCCTAGACGCTCGATCTTGGTTATTTTCGCTTTCGCGGCTGGCAGTAAAAAAAACATGTTTCTGTGAATAACTCCTGAACCGTAAGTCCTAGACGCTCGCTCTTGGCTGCATTCGATTCAGCTCGTGGCAGCCAGTCTAAAAAACACTATCTTGGACTTCTCTGCATGTTTCCCAGGCGAGCAATTGGCAGCATGTTCAGAACCATGTTTCTGTGAATAACTCCTGAACCGTAAGTCCTAGACGCTCGCTCTTGGCTGCATTCGATTCAGCTCGTGGCAGCCAGTCTAAAAAACACTATCTTGGACTTCTCTGCATGTTTCCCAGGCGAGAAATTGGCAGCATGTTCAGAACCATGTTTCTGTGAATAACTCCTGAACCGTAAGTCCTAGACGCTCGATCTTGGCGGCATTCGTCTCAGCGCCTGGCAATTAGTATAGGAGCACTGTGTTTGACTTCTCTGGATGTTTCCCAGGCGAGTTATTGACAAGTAAATCCTAGACGCTCGATCTTGGTTATTTTCGCTTTCGCGGCTGGCAGTAAAAAAACCATGTTTCTGTGAATAACTCCTGAACCGTAAGTCCTAGACGCTCGCTCTTGGCTGCATTCGATTCAGCTCGTGGCAGCCAGTCTAAAAAACACTATCTTGGACTTCTCTGCATGTTTCCCAGACGAGAAATTGGCAGCATGTTCAGAACCATGTTTCTGTGAATAACTCCTGAACCGTAAGTCCTAGACGCTCGATCTTGGCGGCATTCGTCTCAGCGCCTGGCAATTAGTATAGGAGCACTGTGTTTGACTTCTCTGGATGTTTCCCAGGCGAGTTATTGACAAGTAAATCCTAGACGCTCGATCTTGGTTATTTTCGCTTTCGCGGCTGGCAGTAAAAGAACCATGTTTCTGTGAATAACTCCTGAACCGTAAGTCCTAGACGCTCGCTCTTGGCTGCATTCGATTCAGCTCGTGGCAGCCAGTCTAAAAAACACTATCTTGGACTTCTCTGCATGTTTCCCAGACGAGAAATTGGCAGCATGTTCAGAACCATGTTTCTGTGAATAACTCCTGAACCGTAAGTCCTAGACGCTCGATCTTGGCGGCATTCGTCTCAGCGCCTGGCATTTAGTATAGGAGCACTGTGTTTGACTTCTCTGGATGTTTCCCAGGCGAGTTATTGACAAGTAAATCCTAGACGCTCGATCTTGGTTATTTTCGCTTTCGCGGCTGGCAGTAAAAGAACCATGTTTCTGTGAATAACTCCTGAACCGTAAGTCCTAGACGCTCGCTCTTGGCTGCATTCGATTCAGCTCGTGGCAGCCAG
This sequence comes from Rhinoderma darwinii, assembly GCF_050947455.1. Classification (NCBI taxonomy): domain Eukaryota; kingdom Metazoa; phylum Chordata; class Amphibia; order Anura; family Rhinodermatidae; genus Rhinoderma; species Rhinoderma darwinii. Next base: position 37,410 of record NW_027462367.1, read on the forward strand.
TCTAAAAAACACTATCTTGGACTTCTCTGCATGTTTCCCAGGCGAGCAATTGGCAGCATGTTCAGAACCATGTTTCTGTGAATAACTCCTGAACCGTAAGTCCTAGACGCTCGCTCTTGGCTGCATTCGATTCAGCTCGTGGCAGCCAGTCTAAAAAACACTATCTTGGACTTCTCTGCATGTTCCTAAGGCAAATGTTTCTAAAGCTAATTCTTGAACCGTAAGTCCTAGACGCTCGATCTTGGCGGCATTCGTCTCAGCGCCAGGCAATTAGTATAGGAGCACTGTGTTTGACTTCTCTGGATGTTTCCCAGGCGAGTTATTGACAAGTAAATCCTAGACGCTCGATCTTGGTTATTTTCGCTTTCGCGGCTGGCAGTAAAAGAACCATGTTTCTGTGAATAACTCCTGAACCGTAAGTCCTAGACGCTCGCTCTTGGCTGCATTCGATTCAGCTCGTGGCAGCCAGTCTAAAAAACACTATCTTGGACTTCTCTGCATGTTTCCCAGGCGAGAAATTGGCAGCATGTTCAGAACCATGTTTCTGTGAATAACTCCTGAACCGTAAGTCCTAGACGCTCGCTCTTGGCTGCATTCGATTCAGCTCGTGGCAGCCAGTCTAAAAAACACTATCTTGGACTTCTCTGCATGTTTCCCAGGCGAGAAATTGGCAGCATGTTCAGAACCATGTTTCTGTGAATAACTCCTGAACCGTAAGTCCTAGACGCTCGATCTTGGCGGCATTCGTCTCAGCGCCTGGCAATTAGTATAGGAGCACTGTGTTTGACTTCTCTGGATGTTTCCCAGGCGAGTTATTGACAAGTAAATCCTAGACGCTCGATCTTGGTTATTTTCGCTTTCGCGGCTGGCAGTAAAAGAACCATGTTTCTGTGAATAACTCCTGAACCGTAAGTCCTAGACGCTCGCTCTTGGCTGCATTCGATTCAGCTCGTGGCAGCCAGTCTAAAAAACACTATCTTGGACTTCTCTGCATGTTTCCCAGGCGAGAAATTGGCAGCATGTTCAGAACCATGTTTCTGTGAATAACTCCTGAACCGTAAGTCCTAGACGCTCGCTCTTGGCTGCATTCGATTCAGCTCGTGGCAGCCAGTCTAAAAAACACTATCTTGGACTTCTCTGCATGTTTCCCAGGCGAGAAATTGGCAGCATGTTCAGAACCATGTTTCTGTGAATAACTCCTGAACCGTAAGTCCTAGACGCTCGATCTTGGCGGCATTCGTCTCAGCGCCTGGCAATTAGTATAGGAGCACTGTGTTTGACTTCTCTGGATGTTTCCCAGGCGAGTTATTGACAAGTAAATCCTAGACGCTCGATCTTGGTTATTTTCGCTTTCGCGGCTGGCAGTAAAAGAACCATGTTTCTGTGAATAACTCCTGAACCGTAAGTCCTAGACGCTCGCTCTTGGCTGCATTCGATTCAGCTCGTGGCAGCCAGTCTAAAAAACACTATCTTGGACTTCTCTGCATGTTTCCCAGACGAGAAATTGGCAGCATGTTCAGAACCATGTTTCTGTGAATAACTCCTGAACCGTAAGTCCTAGACGCTCGATCTTGGCGGCATTCGTCTCAGCGCCTGGCATTTAGTATAGGAGCACTGTGTTTGACTTCTCTGGATGTTTCCCAGGCGAGTTATTGACAAGTAAATCCTAGACGCTCGATCTTGGTTATTTTCGCTTTCGCGGCTGGCAGTAAAAGAACCATGTTTCTGTGAATAACTCCTGAACCGTAAGTCCTAGACGCTCGCTCTTGGCTGCATTCGATTCAGCTCGTGGCAGCCAGTCTAAAAAACACTATCTTGGACTTCTCTGCATGTTTCCCAGGCGAGCAATTGGCAGCATGTTCAGAACCATGTTTCTGTGAATAACTCCTGAACCGTAAGTCCTAGACGCTCGCTCTTGGCTGCATTCGATTCAGCTCGTGGCAGCCAGTCTAAAAAACACTATCTTGGACTTCTCTGCATGTTTCCCAGGCGAGAAATTGGCAGCATGTTCAGAACCATGTTTCTGTGAATAACTCCTGAACCGTAAGTCCTAGACGCTCGATCTTGGCGGCATTCGTCTCAGCGCCTGGCAATTAGTATAGGAGCACTGTGTTTGACTTCTCTGGATGTTTCCCAGGCGAGTTATTGACAAGTAAATCCTAGACGCTCGATCTTGGTTATTTTCGCTTTCGCGGCTGGCAGTAAAAAAACCATGTTTCTGTGAATAACTCCTGAACCGTAAGTCCTAGACGCTCGCTCTTGGCTGCATTCGATTCAGCTCGTGGCAGCCAGTCTAAAAAACACTATCTTGGACTTCTCTGCATGTTTCCCAGACGAGAAATTGGCAGCATGTTCAGAACCATGTTTCTGTGAATAACTCCTGAACCGTAAGTCCTAGACGCTCGATCTTGGCGGCATTCGTCTCAGCGCCTGGCAATTAGTATAGGAGCACTGTGTTTGACTTCTCTGGATGTTTCCCAGGCGAGTTATTGACAAGTAAATCCTAGACGCTCGATCTTGGTTATTTTCGCTTTCGCGGCTGGCAGTAAAAGAACCATGTTTCTGTGAATAACTCCTGAACCGTAAGTCCTAGACGCTCGCTCTTGGCTGCATTCGATTCAGCTCGTGGCAGCCAGTCTAAAAAACACTATCTTGGACTTCTCTGCATGTTTCCCAGACGAGAAATTGGCAGCATGTTCAGAACCATGTTTCTGTGAATAACTCCTGAACCGTAAGTCCTAGACGCTCGATCTTGGCGGCATTCGTCTCAGCGCCTGGCATTTAGTATAGGAGCACTGTGTTTGACTTCTCTGGATGTTTCCCAGGCGAGTTATTGACAAGTAAATCCTAGACGCTCGATCTTGGTTATTTTCGCTTTCGCGGCTGGCAGTAAAAGAACCATGTTTCTGTGAATAACTCCTGAACCGTAAGTCCTAGACGCTCGCTCTTGGCTGCATTCGATTCAGCTCGTGGCAGCCAGTCTAAAAAACACTATCTTGGACTTCTCTGCATGTTTCCCAGGCGAGAAATTGGCAGCATGTTCAGAACCATGTTTCTGTGAATAACTCCTGAACCGTAAGTCCTAGACGCTCGCTCTTGGCTGCATTCGATTCAGCTCGTGGCAGCCAGTCTAAAAAACACTATCTTGGACTTCTCTGCATGTTTCCCAGGCGAGCAATTGGCAGCATGTTCAGAACCATGTTTCTGTGAATAACTCCTGAACCGTAAGTCCTAGACGCTCGCTCTTGGCTGCATTCGATTCAGCTCGTGGCAGCCAGTCTAAAAAACACTATCTTGGACTTCTCTGCATGTTTCCCAGGCGAGCAATTGGCAGCATGTTCAGAACCATGTTTCTGTGAATAACTCCTGAACCGTAAGTCCTAGACGCTCGCTCTTGGCTGCATTCGATTCAGCTCGTGGCAGCCAGTCTAAAAAACACTATCTTGGACTTCTCTGCATGTTCCTAAGGCAAATGTTTCTAAAGCTAATTCTTGAACCGTAAGTCCTAGACGCTCGATCTTGGCGGCATTCGTCTCAGCGCCAGGCAATTAGTATAGGAGCACTGTGTTTGACTTCTCTGGATGTTTCCCAGGCGAGTTATTGACAAGTAAATCCTAGACGCTCGATCTTGGTTATTTTCGCTTTCGCGGCTGGCAGTAAAAGAACCATGTTTCTGTGAATAACTCCTGAACCGTAAGTCCTAGACGCTCGCTCTTGGCTGCATTCGATTCAGCTCGTGGCAGCCAGTCTAAAAAACACTATCTTGGACTTCTCTGCATGTTTCCCAGGCGAGCAATTGGCAGCATGTTCAGAACCATGTTTCTGTGAATAACTCCTGAACCGTAAGTCCTAGACGCTCGCTCTTGGCTGCATTCGATTCAGCTCGTGGCAGCCAGTCTAAAAAACACTATCTTGGACTTCTCTGCATGTTCCTAAGGCAAATGTTTCTAAAGCTAATTCTTGAACCGTAAGTCCTAGACGCTCGATCTTGGCGGCATTCGTCTCAGCGCCAGGCAATTAGTATAGGAGCACTGTGTTTGACTTCTCTGGATGTTTCCCAGGCGAGTTATTGACAAGTAAATCCTAGACGCTCGATCTTGGTTATTTTCGCTTTCGCGGCTGGCAGTAAAAGAACCATGTTTCTGTGAATAACTCCTGAACCGTAAGTCCTAGACGCTCGCTCTTGGCTGCATTCGATTCAGCTCGTGGCAGCCAGTCTAAAAAACACTATCTTGGACTTCTCTGCTTGTTTCCCAGGCGAGCAATTGGCAGCATGTTCAGAACCATGTTTCTGTGAATAACTCCTGAACCGTAAGTCCTAGACGCTCGCTCTTGGCTGCATTCGATTCAGCTCGTGGCAGCCAGTCTAAAAAACACTATCTTGGACTTCTCTGCATGTTTCCCAGGCGAGCAATTGGCAGCATGTTCAGAACCATGTTTCTGTGAATAACTCCTGAACCGTAAGTCCTAGACGCTCGCTCTTGGCTGCATTCGATTCAGCTCGTGGCAGCCAGTCTAAAAAACACTATCTTGGACTTCTCTGCATGTTTCCCAGGCGAGCAATTGGCAGCATGTTCAGAACCATGTTTCTGTGAATAACTCCTGAACCGTAAGTCCTAGACGCTCGCTCTTGGCTGCATTCGATTCAGCTCGTGGCAGCCAGTCTAAAAAACACTATCTTGGACTTCTCTGCATGTTCCTAAGGCAAATGTTTCTAAAGCTAATTCTTGAACCGTAAGTCCTAGACGCTCGATCTTGGCGGCATTCGTCTCAGCGCCACGCAATTAGTATAGGAGCACTGTGTTTGACTTCTCTGGATGTTTCCCAGGCGAGTTATTGACAAGTAAATCCTAGACGCTCGATCTTGGTTATTTTCGCTTTCGCGGCTGGCAGTAAAAGAACCATGTTTCTGTGAATAACTCCTGAACCGTAAGTCCTAGACGCTCGCTCTTGGCTGCATTCGATTCAGCTCGTGGCAGCCAGTCTAAAAAACACTATCTTGGACTTCTCTGCATGTTTCCCAGGCGAGAAATTGGCAGCATGTTCAGAACCATATTTCTGTGAATAACTCCTGAACCGTAAGTCCTAGACGCTCGCTCTTGGCTGCATTCGATTCAGCTCGTGGCAGCCAGTCTAAAAAACACTATCTCGGACTTCTCTGCATGTTTCCCAGGCGAGCAATTGGCAGCATGTTCAGAACCATATTTCTGTGAATAACTCCTGAACCGTAAGTCCTAGACGCTCGCTCTTGGCTGCATTCGATTCAGCTCGTGGCAGCCAGTCTAAAAAACACTATCTTGGACTTCTCTGCATGTTTCCCAGGCGAGAAATTGGCAGCATGTTCAGAACCATGTTTCTGTGAATAACTCCTGAACCGTAAGTCCTAGACGCTCGCTCTTGGCTGCATTCGATTCAGCTCGTGGCAGCCAGTCTAAAAAACACTATCTTGGACTTCTCTGCATGTTTCCCAGGCGAGCAATTGGCAGCATGTTCAGAACCATGTTTCTGTGAATAACTCCTGAACCGTAAGTCCTAGACGCTCGCTCTTGGCTGCATTCGATTCAGCTCGTGGCAGCCAGTCTAAAAAACTCTATCTTGGACTTCTCTGCATGTTTCCCAGGCGAGCAATTGGCAGCATGTTCAGAACCATGTTTCTGTGAATAACTCCTGAACCGTAAGTCCTAGACGCTCGCTCTTGGCTGCATTCGATTCAGCTCGTGGCAGCCAGTCTAAAAAACACTATCTTGGACTTCTCTGCATGTTCCTAAGGCAAATGTTTCTAAAGCTAATTCTTGAACCGTAAGTCCTAGACGCTCGATCTTGGCGGCATTCGTCTCAGCGCCACGCAATTAGTATAGGAGCACTGTGTTTGACTTCTCTGGATGTTTCCCAGGCGAGTTATTGACAAGTAAATCCTAGACGCTCGATCTTGGTTATTTTCGCTTTCGCGGCTGGCAGTAAAAGAACCATGTTTCTGTGAATAACTCCTGAACCGTAAGTCCTAGACGCTCGCTCTTGGCTGCATTCGATTCAGCTCGTGGCAGCCAGTCTAAAAAACACTATCTTGGACTTCTCTGCATGTTTCCCAGGCGAGAAATTGGCAGCATGTTCAGAACCATGTTTCTGTGAATAACTCCTGAACCGTAAGTCCTAGACGCTCGCTCTTGGCTGCATTCGATTCAGCTCGTGGCAGCCAGTCTAAAAAACACTATCTTGGACTTCTCTGCATGTTTCCCAGGCGAGAAATTGGCAGCATGTTCAGAACCATGTTTCTGTGAATAACTCCTGAACCGTAAGTCCTAGACGCTCGATCTTGGCGGCATTCGTCTCAGCGCCTGGCAATTAGTATAGGAGCACTGTGTTTGACTTCTCTGGATGTTTCCCAGGCGAGTTATTGACAAGTAAATCCTAGACGCTCGATCTTGGTTATTTTCGCTTTCGCGGCTGGCAGTAAAAGAACCATGTTTCTGTGAATAACTCCTGAACCGTAAGTCCTAGACGCTCGCTCTTGGCTGCATTCGATTCAGCTCGTGGCAGCCAGTCTAAAAAACACTATCTTGGACTTCTCTGCATGTTTCCCAGGCGAGCAATTGGCAGCATGTTCAGAACCATGTTTCTGTGAATAACTCCTGAACCGTAAGTCCTAGACGCTCGCTCTTGGCTGCATTCGATTCAGCTCGTGGCAGCCAGTCTAAAAAACTCTATCTTGGACTTCTCTGCATGTTTCCCAGGCGAGCAATTGGCAGCATGTTCAGAACCATGTTTCTGTGAATAACTCCTGAACCGTAAGTCCTAGACGCTCGCTCTTGGCTGCATTCGATTCAGCTCGTGGCAGCCAGTCTAAAAAACACTATCTTGGACTTCTCTGCATGTTCCTAAGGCAAATGTTTCTAAAGCTAATTCTTGAACCGTAAGTCCTAGACGCTCGATCTTGGCGGCATTCGTCTCAGCGCCACGCAATTAGTATAGGAGCACTGTGTTTGACTTCTCTGGATGTTTCCCAGGCGAGTTATTGACAAGTAAATCCTAGACGCTCGATCTTGGTTATTTTCGCTTTCGCGGCTGGCAGTAAAAGAACCATGTTTCTGTGAATAACTCCTGAACCGTAAGTCCTAGACGCTCGCTCTTGGCTGCATTCGATTCAGCTCGTGGCAGCCAGTCTAAAAAACACTATCTTGGACTTCTCTGCATGTTTCCCAGGCGAGAAATTGGCAGCATGTTCAGAACCATGTTTCTGTGAATAACTCCTGAACCGTAAGTCCTAGACGCTCGCTCTTGGCTGCATTCGATTCAGCTCGTGGCAGCCAGTCTAAAAAACACTATCTCGGACTTCTCTGCATGTTTCCCAGGCGAGCAATTGGCAGCATGTTCAGAACCATATTTCTGTGAATAACTCCTGAACCGTAAGTCCTAGACGCTCGCTCTTGGCTGCATTCGATTCAGCTCGTGGCAGCCAGTCTAAAAAACACTATCTTGGACTTCTCTGCATGTTTCCCAGGCGAGAAATTGGCAGCATGTTCAGAACCATGTTTCTGTGAATAACTCCTGAACCGTAAGTCCTAGACGCTCGATCTTGGCGGCATTCGTCTCAGCGCCTGGCAATTAGTATAGGAGCACTGTGTTTGACTTCTCTGGATGTTTCCCAGGCGAGTTATTGACAAGTAAATCCTAGACGCTCGATCTTGGTTATTTTCGCTTTCGCGGCTGGCAGTAAAAGAACCATGTTTCTGTGAATAACTCCTGAACCGTAAGTCCTAGACGCTCGCTCTTGGCTGCATTCGATTCAGCTCGTGGCAGCCAGTCTAAAAAACACTATCTTGGACTTCTCTGCATGTTTCCCAGGCGAGCAATTGGCAGCATGTTCAGAACCATGTTTCTGTGAATAACTCCTGAACCGTAAGTCCTAGACGCTCGCTCTTGGCTGCATTCGATTCAGCTCGTGGCAGCCAGTCTAAAAAACACTATCTTGGACTTCTCTGCATGTTCCTAAGGCAAATGTTTCTAAAGCTAATTCTTGAACCGTAAGTCCTAGACGCTCGATCTTGGCGGCATTCGTCTCAGCGCCAGGCAATTAGTATAGGAGCACTGTGTTTGACTTCTCTGGATGTTTCCCAGGCGAGTTATTGACAAGTAAATCCTAGACGCTCGATCTTGGTTATTTTCGCTTTCGCGGCTGGCAGTAAAAGAACCATGTTTCTGTGAATAACTCCTGACCCGTAAGTCCTAGACGCTCGCTCTTGGCTGCATTCGATTCAGCTCGTGGCAGCCAGTCTAAAAAACACTATCTTGGACTTCTCTGCATGTTTCCCAGGCGAGCAATTGGCAGCATGTTCAGAACCATGTTTCTGTGAATAACTCCTGAACCGTAAGTCCTAGACGCTCGCTCTTGGCTGCATTCGATTCAGCTCGTGGCAGCCAGTCTAAAAAACACTATCTTGGACTTCTCTGCATGTTTCCCAGGCGAGAAATTGGCAGCATGTTCAGAACCATGTTTCTGTGAATAACTCCTGAACCGTAAGTCCTAGACGCTCGATCTTGGCGGCATTCGTCTCAGCGCCTGGCAATTAGTATAGGAGCACTGTGTTTGACTTCTCTGGATGTTTCCCAGGCGAGTTATTGACAAGTAAATCCTAGACGCTCGATCTTGGTTATTTTCGCTTTCGCGGCTGGCAGTAAAAGAACCATGTTTCTGTGAATAACTCCTGAACCGTAAGTCCTAGACGCTCGCTCTTGGCTGCATTCGATTCAGCTCGTGGCAGCCAGTCTAAAAAACACTATCTTGGACTTCTCTGCATGTTTCCCAGGCGAGAAATTGGCAGCATGTTCAGAACCATGTTTCTGTGAATAACTCCTGAACCGTAAGTCCTAGACGCTCGCTCTTGGCTGCATTCGATTCAGCTCGTGGCAGCCAGTCTAAAAAACACTATCTTGGACTTCTCTGCATGTTTCCCAGGCGAGCAATTGGCAGCATGTTCAGAACCATGTTTCTGTGAATAACTCCTGAACCGTAAGTCCTAGACGCTCGATCTTGGCGGCATTCGTCTCAGCGCCTGGCAATTAGTATAGGAGCACTGTGTTTGACTTCTCTGGATGTTTCCCAGGCGAGTTATTGACAAGTAAATCCTAGACGCTCGATCTTGGTTATTTTCGCTTTCGCGGCTGGCAGTAAAAGAACCATGTTTCTGTGAATAACTCCTGAACCGTAAGTCCTAGACGCTCGCTCTTGGCTGCATTCGATTCAGCTCGTGGCAGCCAGTCTAAAAAACACTATCTTGGACTTCTCTGCATGTTCCTAAGGCAAATGTTTCTAAAGCTAATTCTTGAACCGTAAGTCCTAGACGCTCGATCTTGGCGGCATTCGTCTCAGCGCCAGGCAATTAGTATAGGAGCACTGTGTTTGACTTCTCTGGATGTTTCCCAGGCGAGTTATTGACAAGTAAATCCTAGACGCTCGATCTTGGTTATTTTCGCTTTCGCGGCTGGCAGTAAAAGAACCATGTTTCTGTGAATAACTCCTGAACCGTAAGTCCTAGACGCTCGCTCTTGGCTGCATTCGATTCAGCTCGTGGCAGCCAGTCTAAAAAACACTATCTTGGACTTCTCTGCTTGTTTCCCAGGCGAGCAATTGGCAGCATGTTCAGAACCATGTTTCTGTGAATAACTCCTGAACCGTAAGTCCTAGACGCTCGCTCTTGGCTGCATTCGATTCAGCTCGTGGCAGCCAGTCTAAAAAACACTATCTTGGACTTCTCTGCATGTTTCCCAGGCGAGCAATTGGCAGCATGTTCAGAACCATGTTTCTGTGAATAACTCCTGAACCGTAAGTCCTAGACGCTCGCTCTTGGCTGCATTCGATTCAGCTCGTGGCAGCCAGTCTAAAAAACACTATCTTGGACTTCTCTGCATGTTTCCCAGGCGAGCAATTGGCAGCATGTTCAGAACCATGTTTCTGTGAATAACTCCTGAACCGTAAGTCCTAGACGCTCGCTCTTGGCTGCATTCGATTCAGCTCGTGGCAGCCAGTCTAAAAAACACTATCTTGGACTTCTCTGCATGTTCCTAAGGCAAATGTTTCTAAAGCTAATTCTTGAACCGTAAGTCCTAGACGCTCGATCTTGGCGGCATTCGTCTCAGCGCCACGCAATTAGTATAGGAGCACTGTGTTTGACTTCTCTGGATGTTTCCCAGGCGAGTTATTGACAAGTAAATCCTAGACGCTCGATCTTGGTTATTTTCGCTTTCGCGGCTGGCAGTAAAAGAACCATGTTTCTGTGAATAACTCCTGAACCGTAAGTCCTAGACGCTCGCTCTTGGCTGCATTCGATTCAGCTCGTGGCAGCCAGTCTAAAAAACACTATCTTGGACTTCTCTGCATGTTTCCCAGGCGAGAAATTGGCAGCATGTTCAGAACCATGTTTCTGTGAATAACTCCTGAACCGTAAGTCCTAGACGCTCGCTCTTGGCTGCATTCGATTCAGCTCGTGGCAGCCAGTCTAAAAAACACTATCTCGGACTTCTCTGCATGTTTCCCAGGCGAGCAATTGGCAGCATGTTCAGAACCATATTTCTGTGAATAACTCCTGAACCGTAAGTCCTAGACGCTCGCTCTTGGCTGCATTCGATTCAGCTCGTGGCAGCCAGTCTAAAAAACACTATCTTGGACTTCTCTGCATGTTTCCCAGGCGAGAAATTGGCAGCATGTTCAGAACCATGTTTCTGTGAATAACTCCTGAACCGTAAGTCCTAGACGCTCGATCTTGGCGGCATTCGTCTCAGCGCCTGGCAATTAGTATAGGAGCACTGTGTTTGACTTCTCTGGATGTTTCCCAGGCGAGTTATTGACAAGTAAATCCTAGACGCTCGATCTTGGTTATTTTCGCTTTCGCGGCTGGCAGTAAAAGAACCATGTTTCTGTGAATAACTCCTGAACCGTAAGTCCTAGACGCTCGCTCTTGGCTGCATTCGATTCAGCTCGTGGCAGCCAGTCTAAAAAACACTATCTTGGACTTCTCTGCATGTTTCCCAGGCGAGCAATTGGCAGCATGTTCAGAACCATGTTTCTGTGAATAACTCCTGAACCGTAAGTCCTAGACGCTCGCTCTTGGCTGCATTCGATTCAGCTCGTGGCAGCCAGTCTAAAAAACACTATCTTGGACTTCTCTGCATGTTCCTAAGGCAAATGTTTCTAAAGCTAATTCTTGAACCGTAAGTCCTAGACGCTCGATCTTGGCGGCATTCGTCTCAGCGCCAGGCAATTAGTATAGGAGCACTGTGTTTGACTTCTCTGGATGTTTCCCAGGCGAGTTATTGACAAGTAAATCCTAGACGCTCGATCTTGGTTATTTTCGCTTTCGCGGCTGGCAGTAAAAGAACCATGTTTCTGTGAATAACTCCTGAACCGTAAGTCCTAGACGCTCGCTCTTGGCTGCATTCGATTCAGCTCGTGGCAGCCAGTCTAAAAAACACTATCTTGGACTTCTCTGCATGTTTCCCAGGCGAGAAATTGGCAGCATGTTCAGAACCATGTTTCTGTGAATAACTCCTGAACCGTAAGTCCTAGACGCTCGCTCTTGGCTGCATTCGATTCAGCTCGTGGCAGCCAGTCTAAAAAACACTATCTTGGACTTCTCTGCATGTTTCCCAGGCGAGCAATTGGCAGCATGTTCAGAACCATGTTTCTGTGAATAACTCCTGAACCGTAAGTCCTAGACGCTCGCTCTTGGCTGCATTCGATTCAGCTCGTGGCAGCCAGTCTAAAAAACACTATCTTGGACTTCTCTGCATGTTTCCCAGGCGAGCAATTGGCAGCATGTTCAGAACCATGTTTCTGTGAATAACTCCTGAACCGTAAGTCCTAGACGCTCGCTCTTGGCTGCATTCGATTCAGCTCGTGGCAGCCAGTCTAAAAAACACTATCTTGGACTTCTCTGCATGTTCCTAAGGCAAATGTTTCTAAAGCTAATTCTTGAACCGTAAGTCCTAGACGCTCGATCTTGGCGGCATTCGTCTCAGCGCCAGGCAATTAGTATAGGAGCACTGTGTTTGACTTCTCTGGATGTTTCCCAGGCGAGTTATTGACAAGTAAATCCTAGACGCTCGATCTTGGTTATTTTCGCTTTCGCGGCTGGCAGTAAAAGAACCATGTTTCTGTGAATAACTCCTGAACCGTAAGTCCTAGACGCTCGCTCTTGGCTGCATTCGATTCAGCTCGTGGCAGCCAGTCTAAAAAACACTATCTTGGACTTCTCTGCATGTTTCCCAGGCGAGCAATTGGCAGCATGTTCAGAACCATGTTTCTGTGAATAACTCCTGAACCGTAAGTCCTAGACGCTCGCTCTTGGCTGCATTCGATTCAGCTCGTGGCAGCCAGTCTAAAAAACACTATCTTGGACTTCTCTGCATGTTCCTAAGGCAAATGTTTCTAAAGCTAATTCTTGAACCGTAAGTCCTAGACGCTCGATCTTGGCGGCATTCGTCTCAGCGCCAGGCAATTAGTATAGGAGCACTGTGTTTGACTTCTCTGGATGTTTCCCAGGCGAGTTATTGACAAGTAAATCCTAGACGCTCGATCTTGGTTATTTTCGCTTTCGCGGCTGGCAGTAAAAGAACCATGTTTCTGTGAATAACTCCTGAACCGTAAGTCCTAGACGCTCGCTCTTGGCTGCATTCGATTCAGCTCGTGGCAGCCAGTCTAAAAAACACTATCTTGGACTTCTCTGCTTGTTTCCCAGGCGAGCAATTGGCAGCATGTTCAGAACCATGTTTCTGTGAATAACTCCTGAACCGTAAGTCCTAGACGCTCGCTCTTGGCTGCATTCGATTCAGCTCGTGGCAGCCAGTCTAAAAAACACTATCTTGGACTTCTCTGCATGTTTCCCAGGCGAGCAATTGGCAGCATGTTCAGAACCATGTTTCTGTGAATAACTCCTGAACCGTAAGTCCTAGACGCTCGCTCTTGGCTGCATTCGATTCAGCTCGTGGCAGCCAGTCTAAAAAACACTATCTTGGACTTCTCTGCATGTTTCCCAGGCGAGCAATTGGCAGCATGTTCAGAACCATGTTTCTGTGAATAACTCCTGAACCGTAAGTCCTAGACGCTCGCTCTTGGCTGCATTCGATTCAGCTCGTGGCAGCCAGTCTAAAAAACACTATCTTGGACTTCTCTGCATGTTCCTAAGGCAAATGTTTCTAAAGCTAATTCTTGAACCGTAAGTCCTAGACGCTCGATCTTGGCGGCATTCGTCTCAGCGCCACGCAATTAGTATAGGAGCACTGTGTTTGACTTCTCTGGATGTTTCCCAGGCGAGTTATTGACAAGTAAATCCTAGACGCTCGATCTTGGTTATTTTCGCTTTCGCGGCTGGCAGTAAAAGAACCATGTTTCTGTGAATAACTCCTGAACCGTAAGTCCTAGACGCTCGCTCTTGGCTGCATTCGATTCAGCTCGTGGCAGCCAGTCTAAAAAACACTATCTTGGACTTCTCTGCATGTTTCCCAGGCGAGAAATTGGCAGCATGTTCAGAACCATGTTTCTGTGAATAACTCCTGAACCGTAAGTCCTAGACGCTCGCTCTTGGCTGCATTCGATTCAGCTCGTGGCAGCCAGTCTAAAAAACACTATCTCGGACTTCTCTGCATGTTTCCCAGGCGAGCAATTGGCAGCATGTTCAGAACCATATTTCTGTGAATAACTCCTGAACCGTAAGTCCTAGACGCTCGCTCTTGGCTGCATTCGATTCAGCTCGTGGCAGCCAGTCTAAAAAACACTATCTTGGACTTCTCTGCATGTTTCCCAGGCGAGAAATTGGCAGCATGTTCAGAACCATGTTTCTGTGAATAACTCCTGAACCGTAAGTCCTAGACGCTCGCTCTTGGCTGCATTCGATTCAGCTCGTGGCAGCCAGTCTAAAAAACACTATCTTGGACTTCTCTGCATGTTTCCCAGGCGAGCAATTGGCAGCATGTTCAGAACCATGTTTCTGTGAATAACTCCTGAACCGTAAGTCCTAGACGCTCGCTCTTGGCTGCATTCGATTCAGCTCGTGGCAGCCAGTCTAAAAAACTCTATCTTGGACTTCTCTGCATGTTTCCCAGGCGAGCAATTGGCAGCATGTTCAGAACCATGTTTCTGTGAATAACTCCTGAACCGTAAGTCCTAGACGCTCGCTCTTGGCTGCATTCGATTCAGCTCGTGGCAGCCAGTCTAAAAAACACTATCTTGGACTTCTCTGCATGTTCCTAAGGCAAATGTTTCTAAAGCTAATTCTTGAACCGTAAGTCCTAGACGCTCGATCTTGGCGGCATTCGTCTCAGCGCCACGCAATTAGTATAGGAGCACTGTGTTTGACTTCTCTGGATGTTTCCCAGGCGAGTTATTGACAAGTAAATCCTAGACGCTCGATCTTGGTTATTTTCGCTTTCGCGGCTGGCAGTAAAAGAACCATGTTTCTGTGAATAACTCCTGAACCGTAAGTCCTAGACGCTCGCTCTTGGCTGCATTCGATTCAGCTCGTGGCAGCCAGTCTAAAAAACACTATCTTGGACTTCTCTGCATGTTTCCCAGGCGAGAAATTGGCAGCATGTTCAGAACCATGTTTCTGTGAATAACTCCTGAACCGTAAGTCCTAGACGCTCGCTCTTGGCTGCATTCGATTCAGCTCGTGGCAGCCAGTCTAAAAAACACTATCTCGGACTTCTCTGCATGTTTCCCAGGCGAGCAATTGGCAGCATGTTCAGAACCATATTTCTGTGAATAACTCCTGAACCGTAAGTCCTAGACGCTCGCTCTTGGCTGCATTCGATTCAGCTCGTGGCAGCCAGTCTAAAAAACACTATCTTGGACTTCTCTGCATGTTTCCCAGGCGAGAAATTGGCAGCATGTTCAGAACCATGTTTCTGTGAATAACTCCTGAACCGTAAGTCCTAGACGCTCGATCTTGGCGGCATTCGTCTCAGCGCCTGGCAATTAGTATAGGAGCACTGTGTTTGACTTCTCTGGATGTTTCCCAGGCGAGTTATTGACAAGTAAATCCTAGACGCTCGATCTTGGTTATTTTCGCTTTCGCGGCTGGCAGTAAAAGAACCATGTTTCTGTGAATAACTCCTGAACCGTAAGTCCTAGACGCTCGCTCTTGGCTGCATTCGATTCAGCTCGTGGCAGCCAGTCTAAAAAACACTATCTTGGACTTCTCTGCATGTTTCCCAGGCGAGCAATTGGCAGCATGTTCAGAACCATGTTTCTGTGAATAACTCCTGAACCGTAAGTCCTAGACGCTCGCTCTTGGCTGCATTCGATTCAGCTCGTGGCAGCCAGTCTAAAAAACTCTATCTTGGACTTCTCTGCATGTTTCCCAGGCGAGCAATTGGCAGCATGTTCAGAACCATGTTTCTGTGAATAACTCCTGAACCGTAAGTCCTAGACGCTCGCTCTTGGCTGCATTCGATTCAGCTCGTGGCAGCCAGTCTAAAAAACACTATCTTGGACTTCTCTGCATGTTCCTAAGGCAAATGTTTCTAAAGCTAATTCTTGAACCGTAAGTCCTAGACGCTCGATCTTGGCGGCATTCGTCTCAGCGCCACGCAATTAGTATAGGAGCACTGTGTTTGACTTCTCTGGATGTTTCCCAGGCGAGTTATTGACAAGTAAATCCTAGACGCTCGATCTTGGTTATTTTCGCTTTCGCGGCTGGCAGTAAAAGAACCATGTTTCTGTGAATAACTCCTGAACCGTAAGTCCTAGACGCTCGCTCTTGGCTGCATTCGATTCAGCTCGTGGCAGCCAGTCTAAAAAACACTATCTTGGACTTCTCTGCATGTTTCCCAGGCGAGAAATTGGCAGCATGTTCAGAACCATGTTTCTGTGAATAACTCCTGAACCGTAAGTCCTAGACGCTCGATCTTGGCGGCATTCGTCTCAGCGCCTGGCAATTAGTATAGGAGCACTGTGTTTGACTTCTCTGGATGTTTCCCAGGCGAGTTATTGACAAGTAAATCCTAGACGCTCGATCTTGGTTATTTTCGCTTTCGCGGCTGGCAGTAAAAGAACCATGTTTCTGTGAATAACTCCTGAACCGTAAGTCCTAGACGCTCGCTCTTGGCTGCATTCGATTCAGCTCGTGGCAGCCAGTCTAAAAAACACTATCTTGGACTTCTCTGCATGTTTCCCAGGCGAGCAATTGGCAGCATGTTCAGAACCATGTTTCTGTGAATAACTCCTGAACCGTAAGTCCTAGACGCTCGCTCTTGGCTGCATTCGATTCAGCTCGTGGCAGCCAGTCTAAAAAACACTATCTTGGACTTCTCTGCATGTTTCCCAGGCGAGAAATTGGCAGCATGTTCAGAACCATGTTTCTGTGAATAACTCCTGAACCGTAAGTCCTAGACGCTCGCTCTTGGCTGCATTCGATTCAGCTCGTGGCAGCCAGTCTAAAAAACACTATCTTGGACTTCTCTGCATGTTTCCCAGACGAGAAATTGGCAGCATGTTCAGAACCATGTTTCTGTGAATAACTCCTGAACCGTAAGTCCTAGACGCTCGATCTTGGCGGCATTCGTCTCAGCGCCTGGCAATTAGTATAGGAGCACTGTGTTTGACTTCTCTGGATGTTTCCCAGGCGAGTTATTGACAAGTAAATCCTAGACGCTCGATCTTGGTTATTTTCGCTTTCGCGGCTGGCAGTAAAAAAACCATGTTTCTGTGAATAACTCCTGAACCGTAAGTCCTAGACGCTCGCTCTTGGCTGCATTCGATTCAGCTCGTGGCAGCCAGTCTAAAAAACACTATCTTGGACTTCTCTGCATGTTTCCCAGGCGAGAAATTGGCAGCATGTTCAGAACCATGTTTCTGTGAATAACTCCTGAACCGTAAGTCCTAGACGCTCGCTCTTGGCTGCATTCGATTCAGCTCGTGGCAGCCAGTCTAAAAAACACTATCTTGGACTTCTCTGCATGTTTCCCAGACGAGAAATTGGCAGCATGTTCAGAACCATGTTTCTGTGAATAACTCCTGAACCGTAAGTCCTAGACGCTCGATCTTGGCGGCATTTGTCTCAGCGCCTGGCAATTAGTATAGGAGCACTGTGTTTGACTTCTCTGGATGTTTCCCAGGCGAGTTATTGACAAGTAAATCCTAGACGCTCGATCTTGGTTATTTTCGCTTTCGCGGCTGGCAGTAAAAAAACCATGTTTCTGTGAATAACTCCTGAACCGTAAGTCCTAGACGCTCGCTCTTGGCTGCATTCGATTCAGCTCGTGGCAGCCAGTCTAAAAAACACTATCTTGGACTTCTCTGCATGTTTCCCAGGCGAGCAATTGGCAGCATGTTCAGAACCATGTTTCTGTGAATAACTCCTGAACCGTAAGTCCTAGACGCTCGCTCTTGGCTGCATTCGATTCAGCTCGTGGCAGCCAGTCTAAAAAACACTATCTTGGACTTCTCTGCATGTTTCCCAGGCGAGCAATTGGCAGCATGTTCAGAACCATGTTTCTGTGAATAACTCCTGAACCGTAAGTCCTAGACGCTCGATCTTGGCGGCATTCGTCTCAGCGCCTGGCAATTAGTATAGGAGCACTGTGTTTGACTTCTCTGGATGTTTCCCAGGCGAGTTATTGACAAGTAAATCCTAGACGCTCGATCTTGGTTATTTTCGCTTTCGCGGCTGGCAGTAAAAAAACCATGTTTCTGTGAATAACTCCTGAACCGTAAGTCCTAGACGCTCGCTCTTGGCTGCATTCGATTCAGCTCGTGGCAGCCAGTCTAAAAAACACTATCTTGGACTTCTCTGCATGTTTCCCAGGCGAGCAATTGGCAGCATGTTCAGAACCATGTTTCTGTGAATAACTCCTGAACCGTAAGTCCTAGACGCTCGCTCTTGGCTGCATTCGATTCAGCTCGTGGCAGCAGTCTAAAAAACACTATCTTGGACTTCTCTGCATGTTTCCCAGGCGAGAAATTGGCAGCATGTTCAGAACCATGTTTCTGTGAATAACTCCTGAACCGTAAGTCCTAGACGCTCGCTCTTGGCTGCATTCGATTCAGCTCGTGGCAGCCAGTCTAAAAAACACTATCTTGGACTTCTCTGCATGTTTCCCAGGCGAGAAATTGGCAGCATGTTCAGAACCATGTTTCTGTGAATAACTCCTGAACCGTAAGTCCTAGACGCTCGATCTTGGCGGCATTCGTCTCAGCGCCTGGCAATTAGTATAGGAGCACTGTGTTTGACTTCTCTGGATGTTTCCCAGGCGAGTTATTGACAAGTAAATCCTAGACGCTCGATCTTGGTTATTTTCGCTTTCGCGGCTGGCAGTAAAAGAACCATGTTTCTGTGAATAACTCCTGAACCGTAAGTCCTAGACGCTCGCTCTTGGCTGCATTCGATTCAGCTCGTGGCAGCCAGTCTAAAAAACACTATCTTGGACTTCTCTGCATGTTTCCCAGGCGAGCAATTGGCAGCATGTTCAGAACCATGTTTCTGTGAATAACTCCTGAACCGTAAGTCCTAGACGCTCGCTCTTGGCTGCATTCGATTCAGCTCGTGGCAGCCAGTCTAAAAAACACTATCTTGGACTTCTCTGCATGTTTCCCAGGCGAGCAATTGGCAGCATGTTCAGAACCATGTTTCTGTGAATAACTCCTGAACCGTAAGTCCTAGACGCTCGATCTTGGCGGCATTCGTCTCAGCGCCTGGCAATTAGTATAGGAGCACTGTGTTTGACTTCTCTGGATGTTTCCCAGGCGAGTTATTGACAAGTAAATCCTAGACGCTCGATCTTGGTTATTTTCGCTTTCGCGGCTGGCAGTAAAAAAACCATGTTTCTGTGAATAACTCCTGAACCGTAAGTCCTAGACGCTCGCTCTTGGCTGCATTCGATTCAGCTCGTGGCAGCCAGTCTAAAAAACACTATCTCGGACTTCTCTGCATGTTTCCCAGGCGAGCAATTGGCAGCATGTTCAGAACCATATTTCTGTGAATAACTCCTGAACCGTAAGTCCTAGACGCTCGCTCTTGGCTGCATTCGATTCAGCTCGTGGCAGCCAGTCTAAAAAACACTATCTTGGACTTCTCTGCATGTTTCCCAGGCGAGAAATTGGCAGCATGTTCAGAACCATGTTTCTGTGAATAACTCCTGAACCGTAAGTCCTAGACGCTCGATCTTGGCGGCATTCGTCTCAGCGCCTGGCAATTAGTATAGGAGCACTGTGTTTGACTTCTCTGGATGTTTCCCAGGCGAGTTATTGACAAGTAAATCCTAGACGCTCGATCTTGGTTATTTTCGCTTTCGCGGCTGGCAGTAAAAGAACCATGTTTCTGTGAATAACTCCTGAACCGTAAGTCCTAGACGCTCGCTCTTGGCTGCATTCGATTCAGCTCGTGGCAGCCAGTCTAAAAAACACTATCTTGGACTTCTCTGCATGTTTCCCAGGCGAGAAATTGGCAGCATGTTCAGAACCATGTTTCTGTGAATAACTCCTGAACCGTAAGTCCTAGACGCTCGATCTTGGCGGCATTCGTCTCAGCGCCTGGCAATTAGTATAGGAGCACTGTGTTTGACTTCTCTGGATGTTTCCCAGGCGAGTTATTGACAAGTAAATCCTAGACGCTCGATCTTGGTTATTTTCGCTTTCGCGGCTGGCAGTAAAAGAACCATGTTTCTGTGAATAACTCCTGAACCGTAAGTCCTAGACGCTCGCTCTTGGCTGCATTCGATTCAGCTCGTGGCAGCCAGTCTAAAAAACACTATCTTGGACTTCTCTGCATGTTTCCCAGGCGAGCAATTGGCAGCATGTTCAGAACCATGTTTCTGTGAATAACTCCTGAACCGTAAGTCCTAGACGCTCGCTCTTGGCTGCATTCGATTCAGCTCGTGGCAGCCAGTCTAAAAACACTATCTTGGACTTCTCTGCATGTTCCTAAGGCAAATGTTTCTAAAGCTAATTCTTGAACCGTAAGTCCTAGACGACGCTCGATCTTGGCGGCATTCGTCTCAGCGCCAGGCAATTAGTATAGGAGCACTGTGTTTGACTTCTCTGGATGTTTCCCAGGCGAGTTATTGACAAGTAAATCCTAGACGCTCGATCTTGGTTATTTTCGCTTTCGCGGCTGGCAGTAAAAGAACCATGTTTCTGTGAATAACTCCTGAACCGTAAGTCCTAGACGCTCGCTCTTGGCTGCATTCGATTCAGCTCGTGGCAGCCAGTCTAAAAAACACTATCTTGGACTTCTCTGCATGTTTCCCAGGCGAGAAATTGGCAGCATGTTCAGAACCATGTTTCTGTGAATAACTCCTGAACCGTAAGTCCTAGACGCTCGCTCTTGGCTGCATTC